>NC_066524.1:15431660-15501660 GCF_024679095.1 Eriocheir sinensis
TCCATTCTTAAGATAATTTCCATGTTAGCTTTCCTTTCCTTTCTTTATCCTTTTCCTTTCTTTTCCATTTCCCTTCCATTCTTAAGATAATTTCCATGTTAGTTTTCCTTTCCTTTCTTTCCATTTTTCCTTCCATTCTTAAAATAATTTCTTTGTCTCCTTGATGACGGTGGTGGTTAGTGGTGGTCTCCTACACTAATGGGGTCACAGCACTCTCCGATAATGGGCCATCTGTGGGGCCATAACACCCTCCTGTAATGGGGTCATGATGCTGGCTGTAATGGGGCCAAGGCAAACTGTTTTATAATAGGGTTCAAGGGCTGTCTTTCAAGCTATAATAGGGCCATAAAAGATGACATAGAGCAGACACATAAATAAGTAAGACATTAACAAGCAGGAGTAATAGAAATGGATATAAAAGCAGTAACCAAGGAAAGAGAAGGAACAAAAAATAAAAGAAAATAAATTACAGGTGCATGAATAGTAACATACATTAACAGAAGCAACAGTAACAGTAACAGGGATAAAAGCAGCACGTAAGGGAAGAGAGGAAGAAAGAGAGCAGGAACTAAAACAAATGATACCACACAAATTACATAAATAGTTACAGACATTAACTAAAACAACAGCAACAGTAATAGAAATATCAGAAGTACATAAGGAAAGAGAAGTAACAAAAACAACAAAAAGTAGCAATAAGAAGAGCAACTAATACAGAAATAAAGATTGATAACTTACCATTTACTTTGAGAATAGTTAATTTTTGCACTTCGCATAAATAAAGACTGAACTAAAACACATACAAATTTAATTGGTATGTAATGTGTAGCAATTATGAGAGTATTTTAATCTCACAGAAATACAGATTGAAAACTAATATATATTTTGAGTATATAATCAATTTTTACACTTCATTTCATATCTTCAGTTGTATCTTAGCTATTTTATTTCTTCATGACAAGCATAGTACTAACTGGAAAGGTGAATACAAATTAGTAAAGATACCCAGCATACATAACCCACTTCAAAACCAATCAAACCACCTGCATTCTACCCTTTGTTCTTCCTCTCCACAGGTGTGCGAGCCCGTCAACAAGCTGCCCAGGTGTCGGTACTTCCGTGACATCACCTGGACCCTCCTGACGGGGCCGGACAACACGACGAGGCAGGTGATGGAGTGCCTGTGTCCGCCCCACTCTGTCGCCTACATCATCAAGCGTCACGCCTACAAGACCACGAGAGGACCCGGCTTCGTCTACAGCTTTGCCTGCTCTCCTGAAAGTGTGAGTGTAGTGTAGCATGTGAAGGCAAAGGATGCTACTACAAACCTTGATTTCTCTCTCTCTCTATACCCTATGCTGTAGACCCTTAGCACATGGGCTGAAGGGTACACACTAAATACTCCCCTACAAAGCCTGGTATGTGTTTTTCCTATAATGATGCAGCAACCTAAAGGGACTGAAGTGTTTATATTAGTTTTTTTGCACAGTTCATCAGAGGTTTAAGAGTATATACCAGCTTCCCTTTGCTTAGTGAGTACATTCCATCTCTACAAAGCCTGGTACAATAGCTAATATAAGTTTTTCAATAATTTCCACAACAACAGTTTTCAGACAATTCTTTATTCCTTGACATGTAAATTTCTGCCTTCAAGAGTTCAGATTTTTTTTTTGGATGGATTATAATTTACTGTTTACATGAGTTCAAATGATTAGATTTTCTGACAAATGAATTTCAGATTAATGAATTGCATGTGTATATATTGCTCTATAGAGTATGAGATGCATATGCCTACTACTTCTTAATTGATTGCACACTCTAACAGATGCTGAAGAGTGTTTAATATTCCTCAGCAAAGCCTGGTACAATATATATGAGTTATCTGCTGCATCACTAACTCCACATTCCCCCCACAGAGGCTGAGGTGCCAGAGGAAGGAGCCGTGTCGCCTCTTCACCGTCAAGAAGAGGCCACAGTTCGAGGACGTCAACACCAACACACTCTGCCGCTGCCCCCACGGCCACACCTGCCCCCGCCACCACAAGGGCCTCGGCGTGCTGCCCGGCAAGACATACACCGAAGACGCCATACGCACCTACAGCGGCTACTGTGTCTGAGGGGCGGCCTGTTTGTGTGTGTGTGTTTGTGTATGTGTGTGTGTGAGTGTACATGGGATTAACTATGTGTGTATATATGAGGCAGATTATTCTCTCACTCTCTCTCATTTCCTTTCTCTCTCTTTGTTGCTCCATGTTTTTATTTTTTCTGCCATTCGTTATAATTAGATTTAGATTTTATTATATTTTTGCATTATCTTTTCTCTTTCCTTTCTTCCTTTCTCTCTTTTCCTGTCCTGCCGTTGTGTATTTTTTCCCTCTCTTTATCTCCTTTTTTTAGTGGCATTCATTCTCGCATTACTGTTTGTTGCCCTTCTCCCCTTATTCTTTCCTTGTCCTCCTCCTCCTCCTTCTCTTCCTCCTCCTCCTTCTTTTGCTACTGTACCTGAGTCCATGACATCACCAAGTGCATGAGTGTGTACGTTTATGTCTGTGTATGTGTGTGTAAGTTTCCATGTGTGTGTACGTATTTGTGTGCATCAAAATGAATGTCGTGTCGCTGGTGGTGGTGGTAATGATACACGATACTTTTTTGTACATACGCATAGAGTATAATTTTATTTTAGCGACAGCATATGTTAATAGTTCTTTACACGTACGATATTTTATTCTTTTTATCTTCATTGTTAGCGTTACGTAAATGTGCTAGTCAGTTCACATTTTCTCATTAGGTAAGGTGTATAAGATCCTACATTCTTGTGGCCAACCCTTTAATGTCCTTCTTTGCTCTCCTTCTTTTATTATTTTTTACTTTTTAATTGCTTTTCCATCCTTGCATAACTTATATATTATCTTTACACATCATCACCACCTCTTCCCTCTCATGTCCTTCTTTGCTCTCCTTCTTTTATTTTTTTTTACTTTTTAATTAATTTTCCATCCTTGTACAACTTTTATATTAGCTTTACATGATCACCACCTTTTTCTGCTCTTGTCCTTCTCTCTCCATTTTTTATTCTCTTCTTTCTAATTCTTTTTTCATGCTTGCACAGTTTTCATTATGGTTTTACATGCTCATTCTCTCTTCCCTTCCATGTACTTCTTCTCTTTCTTTTATTATTTTCTCTTTTTAATTCTTTTTTCATGCTTGCAGTTTTCATTATAGTTTTCATTTCACTTAACATTTTTCTACGCAACATTTCTTCATCTGAATCATCTTTTTCTTTCTTTCATGGGGTCTGGCTCACTAGCTGCCTGTCTGTGATCTGGTGTTTTTTTCTCAGTTTTTCAAAATACCAACACACATACATAGGTACTATATAAATTTAAGACATAGGACATTACAAGCTCAATTCAGTCTTGCAAAAACACAGATAGGTAAGAACATACATACATTGGGTACATAAGTAGATATATACCATACAAATATACAAAAGAAAGAAGAACATTTGGGCACACATTGAAGTTTAATTAAGGTGCAAAGGCAACTGGAGTTAGACTATTTACTCCTGACTATGTCCCACCAGTGAGACTTTATATGGGAGTAATAGAGGACTGCTTGAAATAATGTGGTCTAAAATGTAGCAAATCTATTTATATTTGATGTGTTGAATACTCTAATTAACCAATGTAAGTACAGAAGGAAGTACATCAGAATTCCTAAAGTATTATATGTCTCTTAACCCGGTAGCAGCGACGGGCCAAATTTGTGGCTTTACTGTGTACCAGCGACGGGCCAAATTTTTACCATGATATAAACCCCCCAAAATAGATGATGCAAAAACTGATCACAAATGCGTTTATAAATATTATGAAATGGTTTGCGTGAGTGATGATTTTTTCTCATTTTTCTCGCTTAGAGGGGCCTGTAAGAAACTTGATCCCTGCAGCTACCGTGTTAAGACCTCAGAAAATTAGTTAAAAGACACTGAGAAAACTTTGAGATGAAAATGATAATATGATTTCCTTATTCTTTAAAATGGAAAACATATATATATCTGGCCTCTGTATTTTTTAATCTATGTATGAATGTAATGTTACCTAACCTCCCTTACCACCTTTATTTTACATTTACAAACATATCTCATCCCACATTTTTCTTTAGTGAACAATATAACTGGCCTATGTATTTGTTATCTATTATTACTGATACACATCGCATTATTTTCATATTTACACATGTTTTGTCTGCTGTACATATTTTTTTCACCCAGCAGATATATACTCCATATTATCATAATCTATACATGTCAGTTTTTTGTTTTCTTTTCGTAGTGTCTTCATTATTTTTTTACCCAATAGCAATTCTGTATAATCATTATCTTTTACATTCTAAGTTTGTTTTGTATTATTTTCACAACACACACACACACACACACACACATACAGAGACTTCATATTGCTAACTTTTGTACATCCCAACTTTCATTTACAGTAGCTACACATTTTTATTTTTTTGTTCAAGGTTAATTCTCGATCACATGCAGGTCTTTCATCCTTAATAACATTCCAAGAGTTTGCTGGTTGGCTGCTTCTACTCACTCTCCTGCCTCAGAAAAAGAGATTAATTAATAACAAAAACAACAACAGCAATAAGGAGGAAATGCACTATACCGGCCAAACTTAAACGCATAAAATTATCATTATTACTTTATCATCCCCGCCCCCACATGTCCTCTGTTTAATTATTAGTATTACTGTATATTTTTGTACATAGAAGATAGCGATGTTATCATATACTACATTTTTATTATCTTCCATATGTAGAGGGCGAGAGGGGAAGAGGGAGAGAGTGTCCTATGCATCCTTCTCTCCCATGTCCTGTGTCCCTTTCTCTCCCATGTTAAGTGTGTATGCAAGGCTGACCATGAGTTCAAAACAAATATATGATAGTTACCACCATATGCCATAATGCAGTGTTTCTTTTTTTTACCTTTCCAGACTTACAACGATGTGCATACTCTTTTTTTTACAGCAAGGGAGGCAGCTCAAGGTCAAAAAACAAAACCAGAAACAAAAAGGCAAAGGAAAAGACAAAGAGAGGTCGATTTCGGAAGGATAGGTGTCTTATTGATAGTTGATGGTACCTCATTTTAGTTATCTGCTGTTCATTCCTACTGTTTTAAGGCTCAAAAGAATGTTATAGGCCTACTCACTATATATAAGGATGGAATTATAGGCCCAGAAGTATATACAATAGGGTACAAAACCGTACAATATTATATCTAGTGTTTGTTTACCTTCCTTCCTCAAGCACGTGGTTTTGTTTATCATTTCCAGTCAGCTGATTCGGCCATTCGCGTTCGCTTAACTCTTATCTATCTTAATTATCGATTCCTTACCTCCCTCTTCATTGTTATAGTGTTGCAAATCGTCCTTTATGCATTTTCCTATTTTTCTCTTTGGGGATTGAGCATTCACTTTAATGTTAACTCTCTTATTTATTGATTCTTACCTCCCTTTTTTATTCAGTGTTGTTAGCCACTATTAATACTTTTTTTCCACTTTTCTCTGAGTGGATTAAGCCGAATACAGTAAAACAAAGTGATAAAATAAGTTACCGGTATTGTCTCCTGCTAATACACTACGCAGAAGAGATAAATCGTTGGATAAAGACACAAAATCCCTTGAAATTAGTAAAAAGAACAATAGGAGAGATTAATAAGGCCTTTACAAGTTCATTTTCTCTTCCCATCCTTGTTCTCGTGTTACTTCAATTCATCAAACCATTTTTATCATTCTCCCTGCTATACATTTCTTCAGAAGCTCTATTTTTATTAATCAATCTACCTACACATGTATTAATAGTTGTATAATCACACTCTGTCCTGCCTGGGGGTTGGGATGGCATGTTCCTCCCTTCTCCCTTGTTGTTTACCTGCAACAATAAACTATCAATCAATCAATCACAATAAAAATCCCGAAGCCGAGACGAAACTTCAAGCGGAGTGAGTCACGTGTTTCGACTTTTCGGGAGTGAGTGAACCCGCCGCTCTGATCCACGATATTATTCCACATTTCCAAGCTCCAGGGAGGTCAGTACCGTGAGTTACCTGTGTATCTGAAGCCAATTGGACCTGTGGAGTGTACTGTCCAGGTAAGTGTCGTGTGAGTGACCGAGAAGTGAGTTATATTGAGTTGAGTTGAGTTGTCGGTCGGGAGTCTTGCTTTTGTAACGGCATTCCTTGATGTAGCTTTTTCTGCGTCTGTGGTCTTTTGTGTTTCTGAACCTCTTTACGTCTCCTCTTCCTTTCTTTTCTCTTTTCTGCTAAAATTTATATAGTACTGTCCTAACTCGCCGCCGCCACCGTCACCGCCGCCATTTCATATTTCGGGAAAAGATGGCGAATATTACCGCCGTGGACCGTTTTAGGGACTTACCGGGGCTATTATGCACCCTCTATAGTTGTAGGGGGCTAGGTAATTACATGACGGGGCTTGAAAATGATATAATAGAGGCTGGGTGAGAGACAATTACCGTTGCCATAATAAATTTTCGAACATGGTGAAAATTATATAGCCACGGACCGTTTGCTGGACTTGATGGGGCTATTATGCACTCTCTAGGTGTAAGGGGGCATTATTTGAAGAGGTGAAGGGCTAGGTTACCATATGGAGGGTGATGGGGTGTTTTTTGAAGGGGTGAAGGGCTAGGTTACCATATGGAGGGTGATGGGGTGTTTTTTGAAGGGGTGAAGGGCTAGGTTACCATATGGAGGGTGATGGGGTGTTTTTTGAAGGGGTGAAGGGCTAGGTTACCATATGGAGGGTGATAGGGTGTTTTTTGAAGGGGTGAAGGGCTAGGTTACCATATGGAGGGTGATAGGGTGTTTTTTGAAGGGGTGAAGGGCTAGGTTACCATATGGAGGGTGATGGGGTGTTTTTTGAAGGGGTGAAGGGCTAGGTTACCATATGGAGGGTGATAGGGTGTTTTTTGAAGGGGTGAAGGGCTAGGTTACCATATGGAGGGTGATAGGGTGTTTTTTGAAGGGGTGAAGGGCTAGGTTACCATATGAACTCAGGGTGATGGGGTGTTGTTTGAAGGGGTGAAGGGCTGGGTTACAATATAGGAGCTGATGGGGTGTTTTTTTGAAGGGGTGAAGGGCTGGGTTACAATATAGGAGGTGATGGAGTGTTTTTGAAGGGGTGAAAGGCTAGGTTACAATATAAGAGGTGATGGGGTGGTTTTTGAAGGGTTGACGGGCTGGGTTACAATATAGGTGATGGAGTGTTTTTTGAAGGGGTTTCGAAGGGCTATGTTAACACTTATGGGGTATGATGGGGCTATTATTTGAAGGGATCAAGGGCTAGGTTACCATTTATAAGGGGATGGGCATATCTGGTATTGTAGTTGAAAGTAAAAATGAAAATAAAAAAGTTGCTTGGGAAAGTAGTTGTGGCAAAATCAGGATGATGTCTAAGGGTTAGGTTTGTTGAATGCTAAATTATAATATGAAGGGGTAGGCAACCAGTAGAGAGGGACTAGTTGAATAATATTTACAAAACTGTTATTTAAGCAAAACTCAGTGACCATTTGTGGAGTATTATTGGAATGGGTAGGCTACCATTAGAGAAGGACTAGCTTAACCTGGTAGCAGCAATGGGCCAAATTTGTGGCTTTACCGGGTACCAGCGACGGGCCAAATTTTTTCCATGATATAAACCCCCCAAAATAGATGATGCATTAACTAATCACAAATGCTTAGATATATATTATGAAGTGGTTTGTTTGAGTGATGATTTTTTTCTCATTTTTCTCACTTAGAGGGGCCTTTAAGAAACTCGATCCCCGCAGCTACCAAGTTAATTACTATGAAACTTTTTTTATTTAAGCTTTGTTTGTTATTTAAGTTAGTAATTTGTGACTCAGATGAAGAATAAGGAAAATTCATGCCCTAAATGTTCAAAGAATGATCTTCTATGCTGTGAGTAGGTTGTGATAGTGACTGGGTTGCTAGTCTGTCGCCAGAATTTTTCATCGTCACATTAGTCTTTACTTGTGATGATATAGCTGATTTGTCTTTTTTTACCTGTTTTTCAAGGTGTGGTTCATTGGTTTTGTTAATTTTCTTATATCACTTTTTACAACTGAGTTTGTAATAGATATGTCAACCGAACTGTGAAAATCCAACACTTCTAACTCCATCCCAGAAATAGAATTAAAATGCCAAACTAGCCACACAACTTAATAGATAGTACTGATGTGATGTTGAAAATTTCTGGCACATATCTTTTATTGTGTCTGGCTGAAGGCTGTGCTTAAACTAGTCAGTGTTGCACAGCATTAGGTCAAGTTAACTGTTATTGAGCTATTATAAGCAAAATTGCGATGTTGCTTCAGACAAAATGTAGGCAAAATTCACATGCCAAAGTGGTACTATATATTTTCTCCCCCTCCCTTTTTGGGGGGCACGGTAATTTGTCAGTATAAGCTTCTGTCAAAACCCATAACCTCCCTCCCGTGACTCCACTCAGAATTGGCATTATAAACACTACCACCACCACCACCACCCCCAAAAAGAACTCTCCCCCCCCCAAAAAAAAAATAATAAGTGTTTTGATTTAACAATGTTGAATTTTACATTAAAGAATGTAGTTTTGCATAATATTAATAAATGGCATAAACGCATACACATTAAAATTTAAAACCCATCAAGATCTCCCTAAATAAAAAAAAAAAAAAAAAATGAATCATGGGTTTTCTTTTACTATTGCGTTGAAGTTCCTGGTTTCATGTGCTTGTGTTCCAGTTGCCTCTGATATAAAGGATAATAGAAAAATATATACATTGAATTTCTTAGCAGGCCAATTTTTTTTTCTTACCTTCAAAATGAGAACCTTGAATTTTCACCTCCCAAATCAATGAAGCCTACGGTGATTTGTTTAATTTAAAATCCACCCCACCCAACTCCCCTCAAAACACTCTTTTCTGAGTGATGGGGAAATTGCACGTTTGCATGTTATATTGTTGTGATAAACTTCCTGCTTTAAAGTTAGAGTTTAAAGGGCGCACGCTCCGTCTCCGCTTTGCTCCCGGACCATATCAGGTCAGGTCGGGTTGAGATCTAAATTTAGACACTGGGTCGGGTGGCGACCCACGGCGTCGGCCTCTTTTTTATCTCGCATGTCAGTCAGTCTCCAGCTGCGTGTCGTGCTCGTTGTGTTGTGGGGGGGGCGAACCGTGACCCTACCATGCGTAACTCCCCTTAATCTTGTATGACCCCGTCCCCCGCCGTGCCCTTTGTGTTACCCGCCACCATGTGTGACCCCGTCCCCCGCCGTGCCCTTTGTGTTACCCGCCACCATGTGTGACCCCGTCCCCCGCCGTGCCCTTTGTGTTACCCGCCACCACATGTGACCCCCTCCCCCGCCGTGCCCTTTGTGTTACCCGCCACCATGTGTGACCCCGTCCCCCGCCGTGCCCTTTGTGTTACCCGCCACCACATGTGACCCCCTCCCCCGCCGTGCCCGGTGTGTTACCCGCCACCCCATGTGCCCCCCGCCCCCGCCGTGCCCTTTGTGTTACCCGCCACCACATGTGACCCCCTCCCCCGCCGTGCCCTTTGTGTTACCCGCCAGCACATGTGACCCCCTCCCCCGCCGTGCCCTTTGTGTTACCCGCCACCACATGTGACCCCCTCCCCCGCCGTGCCCTTTGTGTTACCCGCCAGCATATACAGGTGGTTAGGTTAGGTTATATTCATGCTCCATGGTAAAACTCGCGGTATTTGCATAAAAATAACAGGTTTGCTCATGGCGACGGCCGCGGCGGCGGTGTAGCGGGTGTTGCGAGAAATACCTCCTCGCAGAATTAAGTCGCATATACATGCAGCCTCCCCCGTTAGCAGGTCGTAAGTTCGGTTGGGCTCCCCAACTCTAAACCCTCTGCGAGCTATTTTGCGGCTGCGGCGGCAGTACTGTTTCCGTGGTCGCTACCAGAGGAGGCGACGCGCTTTCGTAAACATTATCCCGGCCTTATTTTCAAGAGTAAAAAAAAGTCCTTGAATTGAATTTTGAAAGCGTTTCCATGACTGTTGAAGGTTTGTAGAAAAGATATATGAAGAGATAGTGATGTTTCATAAAGTAGCTAATGAGATACGGGCACGGTCCTATTACTGAAACGAATCTTTACCGAATATCACTTTAGTCCAGGCAACACCATTTTTCTTTTTACAGTTTCTTACAAACTGTCGCAGTGACTGCTGGATTTCGACATGTAAGCGTATGTTTCAAAGAGGCGGAGGATTTTGCTGCACGTAATTCAGCCGTTTCACGGAGCAGGTATGTTATTGGAAGGGATGAGCTGCAGGATGTAATTTTCTTTATTTGTCTTTGATAGCACGAGTGTCTAATTATCCCGTGAAAACCCTCACCCATTATAGTGTCATTAGTTTATTTAGATTTATGGTCTTATTATAGATAAGTATTAGTGAAACGTAAACATGCTGCTAGGTGAATAAATCCCGAAGTATGGCCTGAATGTTTTGTCCTTAGTTGTGTAATGTAACAGGTGGACGGAGTGGCGGCAAGTTTGCGGGCATGAAGGGCACGGCGGTTATCTAGATGTCAAAATTAGCCGCTTCCGTCAGTGTTTCGGTAAAGAACGTTTTAACAAAAAGCTGTGCCATTGCGTTTTGCGTGGACCAGCAGCTGTGAAGGGGATAGAGTCGTCCCTGGGCAACAGCCCAGCATATGTTGTAAGTGCGACTGCCTTCTAGGTCGGATATGGCCCAACTGTTGGTGTTCAGCCCGAGACAGTATGGCGGCGAGTTGGCAGCGTTTTGACAACTCTGGTTTCCCTTCAAAACGCATAAATCTTTCGCCTTTTACTAAAGATTTCCGTGGAGGGGAGCAACTCAATGAGTCTGTTATAATTTTTTCTTGGCCCACCTAGTGGGCCTATATACTACAATGAATATATAATATGAATTAAGCTACGTGTGCGGAGCCTAATTCAACATGATTTAGAAAACCAATGCCCAGAGACTCCAGATTGCCTCTCCTGTAACCTTGTGTTACTCTTGGGTGTTTTTGGGCTGGCAAATGGCAGCTTATATATAAGAAGGTAAGGAGTCTGCAAGAGGCCGGTTTGCCTCTACAAGGCAGCTCCTGTAAGCTTAACCCCACCTTACTTCGCTATCCATGAATTCATCTAACCTCTTCTTGAACGTATCTATGGTATTGGCACTCACAGCATGTTATTACATGAGGAAGGCTTGTATGGTCTGAATGGGGCTATATAGTGAGAGACTAGGGCCACCACCGTTTTAAATTACAGGAATATGGCGAAAATTATGTAGCCATGGAGCGTTTTGGGGGCTAATATACACTCTCTGGGCTTAGGGAGCTAGGTTACTATAATTGTATGATGGAGGCTTGCATGGTCTGAGAGGGGCTGGGTGAAAGACTAGGGCCATCACCGTTTTAAATTACAGGAGTATGGCGAAAATTATATATAGCCATAGAGGGTTTGAGGGACTTTTGGGGGCTATTATGTACTCGCTGGGCTTAGGGGCTATAGGTAACAATATGATGGGAGCTTGGTAATGGTCTGAGAGGGGCTGGGTGAAAGACCCGTCATGTAGCGTTTGAGGGACTTTGGGGCTATTATATATGCACTTGCTGGGCTTAGGGGGCTAGGTAACTGCATGAGAGAGTTTGATAATGGTCTGAGAGGGGCTGGGTGAGAGACTATATGAAGCGGCTGCCATTTTAAATTTTGGAAATGGTTTAAATTATATTGTCGTGGAGCTTTGTAGGGACGTATTGGGGCCAGGGATGGGGTATTCGTATTCGGTATTCGTATTCGAATACAGTATATATTTGGGTGTATTCGTATTCGTATTCGAATACTTGTCATCTGACATCAAAGTATTCGCATTCGTATTCGAATACCTGGGAAAAGTATTCGTATTCTTCGAATAATATGCCGAATAATCTTAAATCCATCATCAGAAATAAATTATTGTTCCTTCCAAGTTACAAATCTTCGTTCCTGTTTGTCCGACGTGTATGGTACAGGTCAATTGTATTTCAGCCTACTTGTGAGGCCTCTCGATCACTATATCCTTCCCCTACCGTTCACTCTTCCTTCCCTCATCCTCTAACGGTGTCATGACTTGTATGAGACCCGTATACCGTCCCTCCCCTTCCCTCCCTCGTCCCTGCTAGCTAGCTAAATCAGCGAGACCGAGACGCGTACCCTGGCCGCTTCTTACCAGTACCAGTATTCTCCCTTAGTCTGTCTCACACTGTCATTCAGATAAGTTCTCGTTTTTGTTACTAATACACAGTAGTCATGTCTAGTCCTCCAGCCAAGCGGAAACGACGTACAGCCGTATACGCAGAAATACACAGAAAAATGGGAAAGTGACCCGTTGATTAAAAGTTGGCTGACAAGAAGCGGCAAAGGGCCTATATGTATTTCCACTGTAAATTGTGGAATTCTGACGGAAAGGCGGGTAAATCAGAAATAGAAAAGCAGGCTGCTTGGGCAAAACATCAGAAGATATAGTTAAAAGTGCAAAACATATAGTTAGTGTACTTAAAATTGATATTCCTAGTGTTTGTAAAGAAAAGCATGCATGCATTGCTGGAACTTATGACAGCTGACATCTACAAAACCTCAGATCTACAGAAATACCGCAGTCATTCTAGGTAGGTAACAATGAAGGCTAACTATGTTTGCAAGTAGCTACCCATCATATATATATATATATATATATATATATATATATATATATATATATATATATATATATATATATATATCTGTGTGTGTGTGTGTGTGTGTGTGTGTGTGTGTGTGTGTGTGTATAAGAAGTAAATAAAAAATACGACAGGGAAATGCCGTGCTAAATTTAGGCAAATCAGGGAACTTTTGTCAATTTGATCTGGCAGCCGCAGGGCTGCGGCCCTCAGTTGCCTCTCGCCAATGGTAGGGGTGTGTTACTCCAGGTTCATTGTTGGATTTATTCTCTTTTGTTGCCCCCTCCCCCCTTTCTCTCTGGAATCCCTGGATATTACATTTATATAGTGATATAGATAGTTTGTTGTTTCTTTCAGTACAGCTATATAGAAATATACTTGAAATTCTTGGAAAACAAATATGTCTGGGTGTGACAAACTAGTACAGAATATTGGCATCAGTTATAAGTTCATGACGTCATTTTTCTATTGAATAACTTTAGTACCATATTACGCTCATTGCCGAGCTACCTACATGAAAAAGTTATTTTCAACGAAAAGTATTCATGAATGCATTCACGAACACTCTCGTGAAGTATTCCTATTTGTATTCGAATTATTAGTATTTCAGAGTATTCGTATTCGAATAAATATGAAGTATTCGTATTCGTATTCGAATACGGTAATGTTCTTGTATTCACCCCATCCCTGATTGTGGCTAATATGCACTCTACATATCTTACCATTTATAAGATCTTTGCTGCTGCTACTACTTATTAATACTAGACGTAATACTGATTTTGCTACAACTACATTACTCAACAACTTTATTTAGGAGGGAAATATGCAGGCCTTGGTTTAGTAATAGGGTGATGGGGGAATGGAATAAACTCAGCAATTACATAGTTAGTGCAGGGACGATAGCTTGTTTTAAGTGTAGACTTGATAACTACATGGACGAGGATGACAGGTGGTAGTGGGGGGGAATCTGGAGTGCCTTGTGGAGGCCATTCGATCCTCTTTTAGTCTCCCTATGTTCTTATGTTCTTGTTTTAGATGACGAGCCTCCTCCTCTGCGCGACAAGCCCTGCTGGCGCACTATATAATTCACCAGCCCACGCACAGCCTGCACGTAGAACATGTCCAGTATGGTGTACTTGACGCCTGTGTGTATTCCTGCCATGGCCTTCATGGCACTGAACCTGGCTTGAGTCCTCTCCCTCAGGGCGCTGCATCACCACCTTGGTGTGCCTGCCCCATCAGCACAAGACGGGCCACTTTACTGTCCTCCTCCGCCAGGGCACACTCCCCGGCAGCACTGTCCACATTCCTAGTGGTGAGGACATACTGCACATCCTCGTCAGGTTGAGCCTGATGTCCATCCTCACGTCACATTTAGCTCATTTAAGTAAGGTCTTTTGATCTTTGCAGAGTTTCTCTAGAAATTCTGACCTGCAGTTCAGTCACTCCTAAAGTTTTCTGTCATATCAGTAACTTCATGGTAATCTCAACTAAAGAGCTTTGTTGATTTTATATCAAGTAAAGTGAGCATATAATAGGCTCTGACAAACATCTTTACCAGTTTACAGCGCTTCATGGTGTTCGTTTAACGGATAGGTTTAAGGGAAACTTGTTTGAGACACGAATTGAGTGTCGGGGGTGAAAAGCTTGTAATTTTCGACTTTGGTGGTAGAGGTCGTGCAGGCAGGCAGCATGTCCTGTATATTACGCGGAGCCGCACTTTGACAGTTTTGGGTCCCGTAATCACTAATGCAGAGCTTTTCAACTGTTTCTTACAGTAATAAATATTTGAACTTTATTCTTTGTCGGAGAGTAGCAGCGCGCCGGTTAGTGAAAGCAAAGTAATTTACTTGATCATTAGGAAAATTTTGTCGAGCGCGTGTGTGGAGCCTGTGGTGTTGTGGGTGGAGGAGTTTTGGTTGAGAGCATACTTACCTGGCACAGGAGATACCGTGATCATAAAGGCGGTTTTCCCAGGGCGAGGCCCGCCATTGCACTCCGGCGGTGCTGACCCCTGCGATTAACCCAAATGTGGTTAACTCGAGTGCGATATTTTTGATAGCGGGGGATTGCGTTCGCGCATCCCCCTAATAATTCCTCATCCATAAGTCCTAGTTTAAGTCGGCGTACGGGCTTTGTACACCTGGTCAATAGTCCTTTGAAATTCTCAGATTTTTTATACGCAAACAGAACATTGATTTCTGGATGATTCGTAATGAATTTCCCTTGCTATGGATAGAGCCTCTTAGTCAGATGGCAGGTGCTTCACGAACTTCCAGATATTTGGTGTTTGCATTTGGAAAGCGTAATAGGATTCGTTTTGTCGAGTCAATTTAACCACGAACCTGAATAATTTCGTAGCGCGACATTTTGTCTGTCTCCATGAAGCTGCATGGATGACATGGGACACTGTCCTCCAGCGTTCTTCCCTTCGCCATTAAGGTTTGTATTATCACGTGATTTGTTATTCCATCAGATGTTGTATATACTCTTGTGGATATTTACCTGATGTGTAAGTATGGTGTTTTCTTTGTCCCAGTTAGGACATAATAGAGGGGATCGAGTAAGAGGAAACTGCGACAAGGGAAGTTTGTTTCTCCTTTCTTCCTCGAGGTATGTACCGCGTCCCGTGCTTTACTTTTTCCATATTATAATGTTGAATGCTTTGTTGAACTTCACTCTGCTTTGAATGTGTGATGTTTTCACATCTTATATTTTTAGAGAGTTCTATTTCCCGCCCAACTGAAGTCTTGGTGGACAAGTCGAGAACTAAAAAGACATTATTACCACAGCTGCATTGTGCCGACCCACCACAGAAGAACCTCAGCGTGGTGGTGCTGTCCTTTGATATCATAGAGCTTTAGGAAAATACGTCCATCTTTGGAAATAGGTCACGAAAATACTAACAATAAAAATTATACTACTCAAACGAAAGTGGTCAATGAAAAGTGCAATGAATTCATTACTTGATTGTTATTATTCAGATATTTAGAACTCCGTAAGTAACTTATTAAAGTTTTGTCTTAATAAATTGCTTTGGAAACGTACTGTATATGAAAGTGAAAATAAATGCCAAAGACGATTTTTAGCCCAATTAAAATGGATGAATGAATGTGACCACGGCTTTAATGTTGAAACAAATTGCCACTTAATATTTCAGAGTAGAGATAAGAGTTGAAATTGCAGTTTGTAAGTACTAGATTTTCAGGAGCTGCATTGTTTAGGTTGATTGGCTCCTATTTTAGCGTCATTTCTAACCCCACGCGATTACTTTATGAGTAACAGCTAGGCTTTTATTGCTGAAAGTATATTGATTTTATTCGTGCGACTATAACATGCAAAAGTATTTCATTGATGTTCACTAGTATGGGATGGGAAAACATGTGTGTCCTCCACTTAGTGGGCCTATATAACAAAATGAATATATACGAATCAAGCTATGTGTGAGAAGCCTTATTGTTCAACAAAAAAATAAAACTGTTCAGAGACCTCTTCCAAGATTTGTCCCCTAGTATCACTAGGGGACAAATCTTGGAGTAGGAGGAGGATGCCGACAGACCGACTCTATCGGCGATCGAAATCTAGTCGACCGAGTCGGTCTGTCGACGAGGACTGGCGTGTGTGTCTGTCCAGAGACTCCAGACTGTGGTGATTGTGTCCCTTGTACACGTGTAATTCGCGTTAGTCAGGTGCTTATTATAAAGTCATGTATGAAGACCTCCAGTCATTACAGTAGAGCTTTAGTGGACTGTGTTCCGAAGTTAATAATTTTTGCTACGTTTTCTAGCTTCAAATAGTTTATCTTGTTAACTGTCCACATGATAAGTATTGGGCCATAAGCTGGAAGACAGCCAGCCAACAGTGCACGAGGGCTTTCTTTTCGTCGTGGATGCTGACGCCCCTCGCGCTTCACTCATACAAGTGTTTTTGGTGTTTTCAGTGACTCACATCACCCTGGATTTACCTTCACCTTTTAAAGTATGGTCCATCGTCGAGAGTCTCTAGAAACACTGCTTATCTGCTGTTGTCACTCTCCCAAAGTTTTCTGTTATTAGTCACTTTATGGCATTCTCTACTAAAGTGTTTTCGTCATTTTTCACCACGATTAAAGTATCTACATTACTGATAGGTAAATATATCGTATACCTATTTCCAGCGCGACGCAGTGCTCGTTTAGGGAGTAGGCGCCCTAGAAATTCTTGTTTGAGCCGCTATCTTAGTGTAGGTGGCGAAAGCCTGTGTTTGCCAGTTCAGGTGGTAGAGGGCGTGAATGTAGGTAACACATCTCTGCTGACCTACGGAGCCGTGATTAGACTGTTTTTGGTGCCGTGACCACTCCTGTGGGGTTTGTTTACCTGTTTCTGATAATAGCAATACTGTGAAGTTTGTTCTACGGCGGAAGGTAGCAGCACGCGGCCTGGTATTTACAGTGTAACAGTCTAGAGCATGACGAACATTTTGTGGGGTGCGTGTGTGTAGCGGGATGTGATCTGGGTGGCGGCCGGGTGGTCGGCGGTATCGCTTCTCGGCCTTTTGGCTAAGATCAAAGTGTAGTATCTGTTCTTATCAGCTTAATATCTGATACGATCCCCATGTGGGATCTACGATATTAATCTGATTTTTGGACTATGGCGAAGTGCTAGGGGCTTGCTCCACCTTTGCCGCGGATCGGCCCGGTATTGCAGTACCTCCGGGATCGGTCCACTCCCCCAGGGGAGAAATAAACTATGATGTTAAAATGTCTACAAAGGAGATATGATCCTTGTGTTGTGATGAGCCTTTGCTCCACGTATTCCGTGGATGATTTTGGTTTTGCCGTGAGTCGTCGGTTTCCTTCGCGCGGTAACACTCCACTCCAAGTGGAGGGTGTGATGTGATCCATCCTGTCACTAAGGGTGCTCCTGGACACTCCCCCTTCGGCGGTTCGCTTCTCGCTCATCTGCATAATTGTATTCGTATGGTTACACTATGTAAGATGAAAATACATTTGCTACTACTTAGGAAGAAGCAACTGCTCATAAATTTGTCACGCCGTTACTTCTATGGCCACGGCTTGCTCCACCTTTACCGCGGATTGGTTCGTTATTGCAACACCTCCGTAATCGGTCTTTTCTCCCATGAGAGGAATAAGCACGAATCTGTATCCTTATTATATTGACCTAGCTTCACCTCTTCCGTTGATTAGTTCAGCATAGTCGTGATAGGTGCGCTTCTCTACGAAAGAAGCAAATTCTCCTAAATTTATAGTTAAGGTATTGTTCTTGCGGACATGTTCCAAAGACTTGCTCCACCTTTGCCATAGATTGGTTTTGTATTGCGACGCTCGTCTTGTTGCTCAGCCTCTGCAAATTCCACTGGACCACCTGGAGGTTGTCAGGCTGTGTTATGGTGGTGTCATGCTCTGCAAGGACACAGGCCGGTAGTTCAGTTAAAGTTTTTTTCTTCTTTATTTTACATCTTACCTAGTGCAATTAATTACAAGTGTGTTGATGAGTTTTCTTGAAGTGTTGTGATATTTGTCTTTCTCTGGTCGTTTGGCACTTCTCCCTCCATTGACTTATGGATAAATATTTTGATCTCTCTCTCTCTCTCTCTCTCTCTCTCTCTCTCTCTCTCACACACACACACACACACACACACACACACACACACACACACACACACACACACACATTTCAATTTAGTCCAGGCAACACCGTTTTCTTTATACAGTTTTATAAAGTGTCGCAGTGACTACTGGATTTCAGCAGGAAAGCGTATGTTTCAAAGAGGCGAAGGATTTTGCTGCACGTAATTCATAAGTTTCAAGGAGCGGGTATATTATTTGAAGAGATGAGCTGCAGGATGTAGTTTTCTTTGTATGCTGTTGATAGAACGAGTGTCTAATTATCCCTTGAAAACCCTCACCAATTTATTGTCAATAGTTTCTTTAGATAGGCAGCCGTATTATAGATAAGTATCAGTGAAACGTAAACATGCTGCTAGGTGAATAAATCCCGAAGTATGGCCTGAATGTTTTGTCCTTAGTTGTGTAATGTAACAGGTGGACGGAGTGGCGGCAAGTTTGCGGGCATGAAGGGCACGGCGGTTATCTAGATGTCAAAATTAGCCGCTTCCGTCAGTGTTTCGGTAAAGAACGTTTTAACAAAAAGCTGTGCCATTGCGTTTTGCGTGGACCAGCAGCTGTGAAGGGGATAGAGTCGTCTCTGGGCAACAGCCCAGCATATGTTGTAAGTGCGACTGCCTTCTAGGTCGGATATGGCCCAACTGTTGGTGTTCAGCCCGAGACGGTATGGCGGCGAGTTGGCAGCGTTTTGACAACTCTGGTTTCCCTTCAAAACGCATAAATCTTTCGCCTTTTACTAAAGATTTCCGTGGAGGGGAACAACTCAATGAGTCTGTTATAATTTTTTCTTGGCCCACCTAGTGGGCCTATATAATACAATGAATATATAATATGAATTAAGCTACGTGTGCGGAGCCTAATTCAACATGATTTAGAAAATCAATGCCCAGAGACTCCAGATTGCCTCTCCTGTAACCTTGCGTTACTCTTGGGTGTTTTTGGGCTGCCGAACTGGCAGCTTATATATAAGAAGGTAAGGAGTCTGCAAGAGGCCGGTTTGCCTCTACAAGGCAGCTCCTGTAAGCTTAACCCCACCTTCGCTATCCATGAATTCATCTAACCTCTTCTTGAACGTATCTATGGTATTGGCACTCACAGCATGTTATTTACATGAGGAAGGCTTGGTATGGTCTGAATGGGGCTATAGGTGAGAGACTAGGGCCCTAGGGCCACCACCGTTTTAAATTACAGGAATATGGCGAAAATTATGTAGCCATGGAGCCTTTGGGGGACTTTTATGGGGCTAATATGCACTCTCTGGGCTTAGGGAGCTAGGTTACTATAATTGTATGATGGAGGCTTGGTAATGGTCTGAGAGGGGCTGGGTGAAAGACTAGGGCCAACACCGTTTTAAATTACAGGATTATGGCGAAAATTATATAGCCATAGAGCGTTTAAGGGACTTTTTGTCATTTTGTCATTATAAGCAGGAATTAAAAAAAATGCCTCTTTCCCCCTCTATATTAACCTTATAAAGATGATAGCCGAAAATTATGTAGCCATAGAGCGTTTGAGGGATTTTTTGTCATTTTGTCATTATAAGCAGGAATTAAAAAAAATGCCTCTTTCCCCCTCTATATTAACCCTATAAAGATGATAGCCGTTTAGTGGTGCATCTTACCATTTATAAGATCTTTGCTACTACTACTACTACTACTACTAGTACTACTACTACTACTTCTACTACTACTACTACTACTACTACTTGGGCGTAACACTGATTTTGTCACAACTACATTAGAACTATTTTATTATTTTACTCTCCTCAACTACAATCCTAGAGATGCATGAGCAGCATGACTTTCACTTCGAAACGACCTACAACCAGGTTTTTGAGTATCTGTCGACGTGGGTGACATCCTTCACGTTTAGCCAAGTGTGTCATTGGTGGTCAGGGTTTTCTTCAACGGGTATACTGCGTGTGAAAGAATAGGATCAACTTCACACACACTAAATCCTTGTAGTGCTATATTTCTATATATTTATCATAGTTTTTCTTTGATGATACTTTTTTTTTCTTTTTCTTTTTGTCTCCAGTCAGTCGTTCCAACAATAACATGATCAGTAATCTGTAGATCGTGCCGGTGATCGGGCTTTCTCTTAACACCAAACCATGAGTGCAAACCTTGTTCTTTAAGTTGCTGTAGAGAGCTTTAAATCAGAAGGAAGGGATAATTTAACCTTTCAAAGCTTGCATTAAAATAAGTTAGGCCAAATATTTAATGTAGGAAAAAGAAATCTATTAGTTAAATGTAATGTCTAATGTCATTTTTGAACAGATAGGAAGATTGTTGCAAACGTTGGAGGAATAGTTCAGTAGTGTATATATACATATAAAATATTGTGTGAATAATAGAAAATGGTGAGTGATTATTTGCATTTTACAAAGAATTTTCATTAAAACATTTTCAGCTTTACTAGGTGTTAAGCCAGGCTGCACTAGGGTGGCAACGTTTTGGCGGTGAGCATACTTACCTGGCACAGGAGATACCGTGATCATAAAGGCGGTTTTCCCAGGGCGAGGCCCGCCATTGCACTCCGGCGGTGCTGACCCCTGCGATTAACCCAAATGTGGTTAACTCGAGTGCGAAATTTTTGATAGCGGGGGATTGCGTTCGCGCATCCCCCTAATAATTCCACATATATGATTGGTAAGCCCCAGTCAAAGGTTTTATAATTTTATATACTCAATCAGAACATTGATTTCAATGATTTCTATACGATTCGTGATGAATTTCCCTAGAGCGACTAGAGCCTCTTGTTACTTACAGTCGGGGGCACTCGGGTGCCCCATTGACGACCAGGTATACTTGGTGTTTGCATTAGGAAAGCGTCATGGGATTCGTTGTGTCGAATCAATTTCGCCACGAACCTGAACAATTTCGTACCGCGACATTTTGGCTCTCTGAAGCTGCAAGGATGGTATAGGACACTGCCCACCATCGTTCTTCCTTTCGTCGTTAAGTTATGTATTATCACGTGATTTGTTATTCCATCAGATGTTGTTTATACTCTTGTGGATATTTACTTACCGTGTAAGTAAGATGTTTTCTTTGTTCTAGGAAGGACATAATAGAGGCGACCGAGTAAGAGGAAACTGCGACAAGGGAAGAGTTTGTTTTCCCTTTCTTCCTCGTGGCATATACCGCGTCCCGTGCGTTACTTTTTCCATATAATTGTAACCGCCCGGCAAGGGCAGTCAGTTGATGGATAAGGAAAGACCCGTCTGTCTGATGCGATCTCTAGTTTTATCGATCAAATCTGTCGAAATGAAGTACATACCATGATTTACCATCACACTCCGAGAGTTTTCTATCGTTAACTATTCTCATCATTGCATTTATACATCAGTGATAACTGATTGGTGTCCAATCGAGTACGTACAAAAGACAATATATGGATCAGTATAACACCTAATAACACACCGTCAGCTGTCCAACTGCCTGACGTACATACAAATACAACATATGGAGCACTATAACACATAAGAACACACCTTCAACGGAACTTACGCTTGTCAGATTTACCCATAAAGCTTTATCAGGAGTTTTCCTATGAACTTACTACCCCTCTTGCCTCCATCATAAATGCCTCCCTCACTCAGAGCAAATGCCCCACAGATTGGAAAACCTCATTCCGTCATTCGTCACTCCCATCCCCAAAGTCACCAACCCCACCTCACTTAATGAACTAAGACCCATTGCCATCATTCCAATCCCGAGCCTGCTTTGTGAAGACTTTGTATTTAGCTGGGCATATGATACTATTCATTACAAAATTGATCAGAGGCAGTTCGGCAACGTTAGAGCCTCCTCCACAACACATTGCCTCATTAGTTTCCTTGATTTCATTCTTAAAACCCTGGAAACCAGAAAAACTTCCTCTGCCCTCGCCTTTATTGACTTTCGGAAAGCCTTCGACCTGGTTGACCACACCACTGTCATCACCAAGGCCATAAACATCGGCCTGCCCTCCCACCTGACATCCTGGCTGGCGGACTTCCTGACGCACCGGCACCAAGCTGTGCGTCATCAGGGCTGCACCTCCACCCTCCAGCCCGTATCTGCTGGGGTGCCACAAGGGACGCGCATTGGCTTCCCGGACCTGGCAGCGTGTGCACCTCTTCCCCACCTTCTAGCAACAGCTCTCGCGGGCGAGCGATTGAGCTGCTCTGCTACTGCCAGGCTGTGAGTCGCCGTGTCAGTGCTCCCTGACTACGTGCTACTCACTCCCCGGAGTTGCCAGCGTTACCACGCGCCTTCCACCTACCTGCCCCGCGCTGCACACTTCACCCTGCTCCGCGCTCTGCCGTGCCAGTGTACACCGTCTGCGTGTCACTGGTCACGCGTCGCTCGTTACACGCGACTGCAGCCCTCCTGCTGCTCTGTTTTTGTGTTTTTTTTTTGTCTTTTGTTTGTGTGTTTGAGCCTTAGACCCTGGTTTAGTACGACGCCGAACCCCGAGGGCAGTGCCACGAGGGGGCCCCTTAGGATAAAGGGGTGGTTAGAGGAACAACCAGGGTTATTGTTAGGTCCCCCAAGACCCGCAAGGGGCGACAGCGGCGCCTGCCGAGCCCTTTAGAGGGTGGGCAGGCTTTAGCCCTCCGCTGCCGTAGGCAAGCCGGCTCCTCGTAGGCTAGATTTTGTTACTTTTTTATTTTATTTTTTGTTCAATGTCTAGCTGTGGTCCAGCCCGAGTGCTGTCTTGTTGCTAGGATGTCCTCGGACAAGCGTGTCCGCCTGCTAGCGACTCAGAGCTCCGACTCCGAGTCGCCAGCTGATAAGCAGCTACGCCTTGAGTCGGGGAGTGAGAGTGATGAGGCGGCCCTTATCCCACTCCCCGACTCTTCTGATGAGGATTGGGTGGTAGTGGGAAGGGTGCGTGACCGTGGCCACCGCAACCACCCACCTCCGCCACCTTCGCCTCCCCGCTCCCGTTCACCACTTGGCACCTCCGCTACCCCCACCCTGCCCAGCGGCTCACGCCCGACGCCGTTCCCCCGTTCTACTGCTACTGCCCCCACTGCTGCCACCTCTACTGCCTCCACCGCTGCTCCTACATCTGCCTCCGCCGCTGCCCATTCCAACCTGCTCGGTGCCGTCTCGCACCCCGAGCAGGCTGCTGCCCGCCACGCTGCTGCATCTCCTGCCAACCCCAAGGTTGTCGTCCCTCCAACACCGGGGTTCGAGACTGCCCTCGACCTGGCGGAGGCCCTGGAGGAGGAGCTCGGGCTCCGCCTCCAGATGCGCTTCCTGGAGAACGGCAGCGTGCTGGTCACCCCGCCTTCCGAGGAAGCCCTCCGTGCCCTCATGGACACCACGTCGGTGCATGGCAAGGCGGTGCAGTTGCGGCTGATGGGCGACGCAACCACCAAGGGGGTGGTGACCACTTACCCGGTTGCCATGCCTCTCAAGGCTCTCCTCCGCCACCCGAGCGTCGTCACGGCAGAGCGCTGTATGACGCGCGACAACCTTGCCACGAGGCAGGTCCTCATCTCGGTGAGGGGCCCCTTGCCAGGCATGCTCGACCTGGGGAGCTGGGGCGTATTTTACACGCGCCCCTTCAACGCCGAGCCCCTCCGTTGCTATCGCTGCCAGCAATACGGCCACCATCGCTCCCGCTGCAATCGCCAGGCAGTGTGCGGCATGTGCTCGGGGCAGCACATGACGGAGGCCTGCCTTGCGAAATACAAGGCCGGCGAGAGCGTGACCGCCCTCTGCCCCAACTGCCGCCAGCACCACCACGCGTGGAGCCGGCGCTGCCCCTCCCGGTTGAACATAGTGGATCGGGGAATCCAGCGTCAGGAGGAGTGGCGTGCGGCCCACAACCCCTCTCGGCCGGCGTGGACCGGGCGTTCCCGCTCGAGGTCCCAGCGTCGGCCTGCCCCACCCGGTCAGACAACGCTCGCCTCCCGGGAGCACTTCCCGGCCCTCCCACCACCGGCCACGTCTCGCGGCAACGCTGCTCCGGCTGTGCCGCCGCCAGCTACGCCTCCTCCACCGCCTGCCACGCAACCCCACCCGGCCTCCTCCTCAACACAAGCCCCTCCCCCACGCCCGGCATCCGCCTCGGTCCCCTCCACGCAGCTCACTCCCGCAGTGCCTCCACCGGCCCTCCCCCAGCGCGTAAGGCGTCGGAGGAACCGCGGGCCGCGCCCCCCCGTGATCGCGCCAGCTGCACCCCTTGTTCCTCCTCCCGGCCATGTCCTGGTCACCAGGGCTGCACTAGAGGGGATGCTGGCGAGCTTCGCTCTGGCGCTAACCGGCCTCCTAAAGCTAACACCGGACGAGGCGGCGCTGCGAGTCATCGCGAAGGCGACGGTGGAGGAGTGTTTCCCCACCATCGACAGTCCGGTCGCGTCTCCCGCCACCCCGCTGCAAACTCCAGTTGCTGCGCCTCCAGCTGTGCAGGCCCCTGTCCGCGGGGACGCTCCACCTCCCGCGGCGGAGGCCCGCATGGAGGTCGACGCGCCCTCCCGGGCAGCAGTGGCACCTGCCGTCTCGGTGGCCCAGCCAGCGCAGGCGTCCCAGACAGCCAAGCCCCGCTCACACATCCCAGTGCAGGCTCCGACCCGCTCCCGCATCCCGCAGCCCAAAGGCATTGTGACCCTGAAGCGCCGGGGCCGGCCCCTCGCGCGGCGGCCCCTGTGATCGCCCCGGGACCTCCTCGGCGACCGACCGCTAAGTGTTCTGCAGTGGAACGTGTGCGGCGTGCGCGGCAAGGTTAACCTCCTGCGAGCTGCGATCGGCACCGACGGCTTTGACGTCATCCTATTACAGGAGACGCTCCTTCGGGAGGGCCAGTCGGTGCCCTTCAAGGGCTACAGGGCCTTTACCTCCCTGCCGTCGCCGGTGCGGCGTGGGTGTTGTATCTTGGTCAGGGATGTACTTCCCTGTTCTCGAGTGCATCGCCCCGTGCTGTGCGGTGCCGGTGTGGAGGTATTGGCAGTCAAGGTGACCTTGCCGAGCGCGTGTGTCGCGTTCTACTGCGTGTACAGTGGGCCGCGGGCCGAGCCCGACTACACTGAACTCCTCTCCCTGGCTAATGACGAACCCACCTTCATCGGGGGTGACTTCAACGCCCACCATGAAAGGTGGGGAAGTAGGGGGAGGAACCGCGCAGGGCGCCACCTTGCCTCGGCCTTGGAGGACGTTCCTGGGGTTGCGCTCCTCAACACCGGGGTGCCCACGCACATGGCTGGTGGCGTCCTGGACCTCAGCTTTGTGTCGCAGCCACTTGCAGTCGACGCGACGTGGACCCTCCACCCGCACCTCGCGAGCGACCATTTCGCCTCCGTTGTTGCACTCCCTGTCCCGCCGCCTGTGTTACCACAGCGGCCTCCTCGCTGGAACCTGCGCCGGGCTGACTGGCCTCGGTTCCGCGGGGCCGTCGCCCGTCGTCTGGCCGCCACCATCCGACCCGACGACCTCGAGGCGGCGGACGCGCGCCTGGTTGACGCCTTCACAGCAGCTGCTGATGAGGCGATCCCCCTCCTGTGGCGGTGGTCCACCGTGACAGGTGGTACTATACCGAGGAGGTGAGGGAGGCGAACCACCGAGTCAACCAGGCCCGTAAGCTTAACAGGAGAGTCAACACGGAGGCGACGCGAGGCTTGCTGCGCGCTGCTGTCCGTCGCGCCAGGGAAACCGCCGACCGGGTGCAGGAGGAGCACTGGCTGGCGTGGTGCGAGGGACTTGACGGCTGTACGTCCGCTGCAGTCCTCTGGCGGAAGCTGAGGGCCGTCGCCGGGGGTGCCGTTGCGCGCCCAGCTCTACACCCACAGCCCCAGGCCGAGGCGGAGCGGCTCGTTGCCACCTTCTCCTCCCGTGCTGCTTCCGCCCGGCTTCCGGCCCACACTCGCGACCTGCTGAGGAGGCGAACCCCGGGAGAGTAGCCGCCTTCAGGAGGCCTGCCTACAGGCGCATGTCACTGACGCGCCTATAGAGCTCTGTGAGCTGGAGCGGGCCATCCCCAGGAAGGACACCTCCACCGGAGTCGACAGGATCCCCTACTCCTTCCTGGCGAACGCTGGCCCGGAGATGCTGGCGGAGGTTCTGGGACTCTTTAACAGGTCCTTCGAGCTCGGAGCACTGCCAGCCTCCTGGAAGCTGGCCACCATCGTTCCCATCCCCAAGAGTGGAGACGGCTCCAACATCGCCCGATCTCCCTCCTAAGCTGCCTCGGCAAGTGTATGGAGCAGTCCTGCTTCCGCGCCTTCAGTGGGCGATGGGCCCCTCCATCACCACCTCTTTGCCTTCCGCCGGGGCAGGGCACCAGGGACTGCATCTCCACCCTCTCTGGTGTCTTGGGGAGACGGGCGGTGGTGGTATTTCTCGACCTCGAGAAAGCTTTTGAGCTCGCCTCAGCCCCAGCCATGCTCTCCATTCTCGCTGAACGGGCGTCCGTGGCCGCCTGCTGGCGTGGGTGGGCCATTATCTGGAGGGACGGAGCGGCCGTCCGATTTCAGGGCCATACGTCCGCGATAGAGACTTTTGAGAACGGCACGCCTCAGGGTGGCGTCCTGAGCCCCGTGCTGTTCAATCTGCTCGTCGAGAAGTTGGCGGCCCTTCCGACGAGCGGAACCGCAAGAGTCCTATCGTATGCGGACGATGTGGCCCTGGTGGTGTGGGGCCCCAACCAGGTGGCCTGCGCCCGCCAGCTCCTCCGCCGGCTGACTCAGACGTGCGCCGCCCTAGGGCTGGTCGTCAACAGGACTAAGACAAAGGCCATGGCCTTCCGCCACGGCCACCTTCCTGAGCCCTTCGACCTCGAGGGTACGCCCGTGCCGTGGGTGCACACTTACAAGTACCTCGGGGTCACTGTTGACTCCAGCCTGTCCTTTGGCCCGCACATCGCCCGTGTGCGGGACGAGTGCGGCGGCGCACTAATGTGATGAGGCCCTTGCCAGAACAGCGGGTGGGTCTGGGGGGGGTCCTGCGGACTTTCTACATCCAGGGCGTTCGGTCCTGTATTGATTACGGGACGCCGTGCCTGCTGACGGTGGGTCCGGCGGCGCTTAGGCCGCTGGAGACAGCTCAGAACGCCGCCCTCCGCGTCATCATTGGCGCCCCCATGTGGACGAAATGCGTGTGCCTCCGGGCGAGGCACGCGTGCAGCGTCGCCGCGAGAGTCACCCAACTCTCAGTGGGGCATCTGGCGGCGCTGCTCAGATGCATGGGGGCGGAGCAGCTCCGTGCCTCCGTCGGGCAGGCCCTCCTGCAGGACCCTCTCCTGTTCCGCAAGAGAACGTGGGCGACTGTGGCGGCGGCCACGATTCGCAATAGCGGACTCCCCCACGCCCTTGTGACGGCTGTGGACGCCCCCCACCCCACCTACGTTGCCCGCCCCCCGTGGGAGCCGCCTGCCTTAACAGCCACCATACGGCCGCTCGCCAAAGGAAGGCCCTCCTCACCCCTCTGGAGTTGGCCAGGAGGCAGACAGCAGAGCGGGAAGCAGCGCACCCTGGAGCCTCCGTGTACTTCACGGACGGCTCCGTCAACCACCAGACGGGGGCTGTCGGCGCTGCTTTTGTGTGCGGTGGGGTCACTGCTGTTTTTCGTCTGCCAGACGGTTGTTCCTCCACCCAGGCTGAGCTGGCAGCCATTGGCGGGGCGCTGGATCATGCAGTGGAAGGGGGTCGGGGCCCTGTCTTGATCCACTGCGATTCAGTCCCTGCCATCCGCTCTCTGCTACAGGACCCCCCGCGCGACAACGTGTCTCTCCTCACCTCCATCCTTGCGAGGCTGGCAGAGTTGAGAGGAGCGGGGCGCCCTGTAAAAGTTAACTGGTTGCCCAGCCACTCGGGCGTGGCAGGCAACGGGCGGCGGACGGCGCTGCTGCTGAGGCAACGCTCCTGCCTGCTGTCACGCGGCCTGTTGTGGTTAGCCTTGCCCAAGTGAAGAGGGCCATGGCCGCACGATCTGCTACTGGGGTCGTCAGGGAGCTGGAGGAGGCCCTGGCTGCGGGCTCGCCGTCCGCGTTTTGGTACTCGGCGGCCACTAACACCGGCGCCCGCCAGCTACCGCCAAATCTGCCGAGACAGGAGGCATCCAACATCCGCCGCCTCCGTCTCGGCTACAAATGTGCGTCGGTCCTTCACCCGGATGACCCTGTCCCTGTCGTGTGCCCGTACTGCGAGGAGGAGGTCCTCCAGCCGCTCCTCCACTACCTCCTCGAGTGCGGTGCGACGCGCAACCTGCTTCCAAACCGGGAGGGGCTCTCAGCGCCAGCCTTGGTGGGGGCCCTGGACGACAGGGCGCTTACTGCCCTAGTGCGGGCATATGAGCCGCCCAGGTAGGCTCTCTGTTCTGTATATGTGGGCGTGTTAGAGTGCGTGTATGTATGTGTGGGTGTTTGTGTGTGAGTATGTGCGTGATTGGTTTTTTCAGTCAGCTACAGGACGCCTGGTGCGCCTGTGCCCCAACCCACTTAGTGGGAAGGGGTGTTAACTATCTATATATGTGCGTACATCGGCGTGTGTGTGCGCGTGTGTATGTCTTTATGTACATGCACACGTGCGCGCGGCGTGCCGTGTATGCACATATATAGCCCCAGCCATGACTGCGACGGGCCGTCGTAGTCGACAAAGGCCCGTTCCCCTTCTTAGGGGTTAATCTTAAAGGAAGGAAGGAAGGGACGCGCATGGGACCTCTTTGCTTCCTTATTCTGCTCAACAATGCACTGTTAGACGCCCCTCATCGCTGGAAGTACGTGGATGATTCTACACTGGGCATCTCCATCAACAACACAGCCCCTGACTACACGTCCTTACAACACATTCTGGACCGACTGCAGAGCTGGACGCAAGACAACCACGTCACCATCAACACCAACAAGACGGTGGTGATGCATTTTCACACCACCACTGCCATCCCACCGCCAGCCCTGGAGGTTGGCCCTCACCAGCTGCAGGTGGTTGAATCCACCAAACTACTTGGAGTCACCCTGGACAGCAAGCTGAGCTGGGGCAAGCACGTCATCACCATCATCAGGGCGGCTTCCTACAAACTTTTCATGTTGAGGCGCATGAAAGCGTTGGGAGCCCCCCAAAGGTCGCTCAAGGACCTGTACACCACCTTCATCCTTCCCAGACTCCTCTACGCCTCTCCTGCTTGGGCTTCCTCCATCAACAAGACCCAGCAACGCCAATTAGAGAGAGTGCAAAGGCGTGCATGCAGACAGAATCTGGGCAATTCTTACACTAACTACGAGCATGCACTCACCCAGCTGAATATGCCCACCCTACAGGACCGATACCAGACAAACCTAACCAAATTCGGCAAGTCCCACCTCTACAACCCCCTTCATAGAGACCTACTCCCACCGCCCTCCCTCCCCCCACTAGACCCACAAGACACCACAATATTCTCGTCCCGGTCAAAACTCGCACGGACAAATATCGGCTTAGTGCGATACCGACACTTGTGAGGGTCATTAACACCTCCATGATCACATGACCCCTCCACTCCAACACACACACACACACACACACACACACACACACACACACACACACACACACACAGAAACTCATTGTATGGTATTTTTGTGTATTTTCAGCCTTATGGCTGCCTACAAATGAATAAACCATTTATTATTATTATTATTTTTATTATTATTATTATTATTATAAGCACCTCGGGCTCTCGGTTGTTCGCCCGCCCTCCGTCACAGAACTTAGCGATTCCGCTCCTGCAAAGGCAGACAGCGAAGACGAGAAGACACGTCTTCCCGTCGTCAAACCTTTGGCGATCTGCCTCTCCCTTCTCTCCTTCAGACCATATTCTCTCCTGTATGGCGTTTAACTCAGGACACTGAATAAGGGCGCCTTCATACGACTGTAGGCCAGCCTGATGGATTTGGTGACCTCTCTGACCGCAATGTCATAACATCCCCGCGGGGATAAATCGTCTCTTAAGATAGCAAACCTCTCCCTTATTCTTTCCTCCCGTTACTTCTCGCATCTCTCTCCACTCTTCCACCTCTCTCATTTCTCTGTTTCCTCACATCGCCAAAACGGCGATAACATAATAATGTTGAATGCTTTGCTGAACTTCACTCTGCTTTCAATGTGTAATATTTTCACATCTTGGTGGACAAGTCGAGAACTAAAAAGACATCAGTACGACAGCTGCATCGTGCCGACCCTCCAGAAGAACCTCAGCGTGGTGGTGCTGTCCTTTGATGCCATTGACTTTAAAGTTTAGAGCTTTAGGAAAATACCTCCATCTTTGGAAATAGGTCACGAAAATAATATCAATAAAAATTATACTACTCAAACGAAAGAGGACAATGAAAAGTGCAATGAATTAATTATTTGATTGTTTTATACAGATATCTAGAACTCTGTAAGAAACTTTAATATTAAAGTTTTGTATTAATAAGTTGCTTTGGAAATGTACTGTATTTAAAAGAAAAAAATAAATGCCAAAGACGATTTTTAACCCATTTAAAAATGATTAATGAATGTGACCACGGCTTTAAAGTTGAAACAAGCGAGTGTCGGGCTCACCACCTCCATTGAAATTACAATTTAATATTTCAGGGTAAAGATATAAAATGAAATAGAAGTTTGTAAGTACCAGATTTTGTTGTTGTTTAAAGGTTTATTGTACAAAAACATACACGGAGGCGGTGGCTGAATCGACAGAGTGACGGCGCCGCGTTCAGGAGGACGCGAGTTCAATCCCTGCCCGGTGCCACCAAGCTGGGATATTTCAGCCGCCGCCGAGTGGCTTAAAACTACCCACATGCTATCCAGAAGACCACCTATCAACCCGGACTCTAGATTCAGCATGAGCCAATGCAAGATGGCGTCACTATAAACACTCGCCTGCGCCAGAACGGGCTGTGCCGACCATCAGGCCCCACCGGGAAGAAGCCTTGGGCCGACCATCAGGCCCCACCGGGAAGAAGCCTACCGGCGCAATAGGCCGCGACGTAAAAAACAAAACAAAAAAAGAACAAATATACAATAACAAAAATCTATACATTTGGTGTATGTAGTGTTCAAAGCGGGCTACCGCCCGCTGGTGGAAACGTGGCTGCATTGTATAGGTCGACTGGCCTCTCAGAATTTATCTATTTGAGCGTCATTTTTTAACCCCACGCGATTACCTCATGAGTAACAGGCTTTTATTGCTGAAAGTATATTGATGATTTTATTCGTGCAACTATCTAACATGCAAAACTCTTTCATTGATGTTCACTAGTATGTGATGGGATGAGAAAACATGTCCTCCACTTACTGGGTCCTTATAACGCAATGAATAAATACGAATTAAGCTATGTTTGAGAAGCCTAATTATTCAACAACAACAAAAAAAAATGTCCAGAGACTCCAGACTGTGGTGACTGTGTTCCTTGTGTAATCTCGCGTTAGTCAGGTGCTTATTATAAAGTCATGTGACTCATGTATGAAGACCTCCAGTCATTACGGTAGAGCTTTAGTGGACTATGTCCAGAAATTAATAATTTTTGTTACGTTTTCTAGCTTCAAATAGTCTGTGATAATTTGTTTTTATCTTGTTAACCGTCCACTTAATAGGTTTTGGGCCATAAGCTGGAAGACAACCGGCAAACAGTGCACGAGGGCTTTTTTTTTTCGGGAGTGCTGACGCCCCTAGCTCGCGCTTGACTCCTACAAGTGTTCTTGGTGTTCTTAGTGACTCACAACAGCCTGCATTTAGCTTTACCTTCTAAGTATGGTCCATCGTATGTCCATCGTCGAGTTTCTCTAGAAATACAGACCTGCAGTTCAGTCACTCATTCAAAGTTTTCTGTTATCAGCAACTTCATGGTATTCTCAACTAAAAAAAATTCATCATTTTTCACCACAAATAAAGTGAGTGTATATATTACTGACAGGTAAATATATTATATACCTATTTCCAGCGCGACGCAGGGCTCGTTTAGGGAGTAGGCGCCCTAGAAATTCTTGTTTGAGCCGCTATCTTAGTGTAGGTGGCGAAAGCCTGTGTTTGCCAGTTCAGGTGGTAGAGGGCGTGAATGTAGGTAACACATCTCTGCTGACCTACGGAGCCGTGATTAGACGGTTTTTGGTGCCGTGACCACTCCTGTGGGGTTTGTTTACCTGTTTCTGATAATAGCAATACTGTGAAGTTTGTTCTACGGCGGAAGGTAGCAGCACGCGGCCTGGTATTTACAGTGTAATAGTCTAGAGCATGACGAACATTTTGTGGGGTGCGTGTGTGTAGCGGGATGTGATCTGGGTGGCGGCCGGGTGGTCGGCGGTATCGCTTCTCGGCCTTTTGGCTAAGATCAAAGTGTAGTATCTGTTCTTATCAGCTTAATATCTGATACGATCCCCATGTGGGATCTACGATATTAATCTGATTTTTGGACTATGGCGAAGTGCTAGGGGCTTGCTCCACCTTTGCCGCGGATCGGCCCGGTATTGCAGTACCTCCGGGATCGGTCCACTCCCCCAGGGGAGAAATAAACTATGATGTTAAAATGTCTACAAAGGAGATATGATCCTTGTGTTGTGATGAGCCTTTGCTCCACGTATTTCGTGGATGACTTTGGTTTTGCCGTTAATCGTCGGTTTCCTTACCGCGGCAACACTCCACTCTTGAGTGGAGGGTGTGGTGTGATCCATCCTGTCACTAAGGTGCTCCTTGACACTCCCCCTTCGGCGGTTCGGTTCTCGCTCATTTGCATAATTGTATTCGTATGGTTACACTATGTAAGATGAAAATACATTTACTACTACTTAGGAAAAAGCAACTGCTCATAAATTTGTCACGCCGTTACTTCTATGGCCACGGCTTGCTCCACCTTTACCGCGGATTGGTTCATTATTGCAACACCTCCGTAATCGGTCATTTCTTCCATGAAAGGAATAATCACGAATCTATATCCTTATTATATTGACCTCTTCCGTTGATTAGTTCAGCATAGTCGTGATAGGTCCGCTTCTCTACGAAAGAAGCAAATTCTCCTAAATTTATAGTTAAGGTATTGTTCTTGCGGACATGTTCCAAAGACTTGCTCCACCTTTGCCATAGGTCGGTCTTGTATTGCGACGCTCGTCTTGTTGCTCAGCCTCTGCAAATTCCACTGGACCACCTGGAGGTTGTCAGGCTGTTATGGTGGTGTCATGCTCTGCAAGGACACAGGCCGGTAGTTCAGTTAAAGTTTTTTTCTTCTTTATTTTACATCTTACCTAGTGCAATTAATTACAAGTGTGTTGATGAGTTTTCTTGTAGTGTTGTGATATTTGTCTTTCTCTGGTCGTTTGGCACTTCTCCCTCCATTGACTTATGGAGAAATATTTTGATATCTCTCTCTCACATACACACACATTTCAATTTAGTCCAGGCAACACTGTTTTCTTTATACAGTTTTATAAAGTGTCGCAGTGACTACTGGATTTCAGCAGGAAAGCGTATGTTTCAAAGAGGCGAAGGATTTTGCTGCACGTAATTCATAAGTTTCAAGGAGCGGGTATATTATTTGAAGAGATGAGCTGCAGGATGTAGTTTTCTTTGTATGCTGTTGATAGAACGAGTGTCTAATTATCCCTTGAAAACCCTCACCAATTTATTGTCAATAGTTTCTTTAGATAGGCTGCCGTATTATAGATAAGTATCAGTGAAACGTAAACATGCTGCTAGGTGAATAAATCCCGAAGTATGGCCTGAATGTTTTGTCCTTAGTTGTGTAATGTAACAGGTGGACGGAGTGGCGGCAAGTTTGCGGGCATGAAGGGCACGGTGGTTATCTAGATGTCAAAATTAGCCGCTTCCGTCAGTGTTTCGGTAAAGAACGTTTTAACAAAAAGCTGTGCCATTGCGTTTTGCGTGGACCAGCAGCTGTGAAGGGGATAGAGTCGTCCCTGGGCAACAGCCCAGCATATGTTGTAAGTGCGACTGCCTTCTAGGTCGGATATGGCCCAACTGTTGGTGTTCAGCCCGAGACAGTATGGCGGCGAGTTGGCAGCGTTTTGACAACTCTGGTTTCCCTTCAAAACGCATAAATCTTTCGCCTTTTACTAAAGATTTCCGTGGAGGGGAACAACTCAATGAGTCTGTTATAATTTTTTCTTGGCCCACCTAGTGGGCCTATATAATACAATGAATATATAATATGAATTAAGCTACGTGTGCGGAGCCTAATTCAACATGATTTAGAAAATCAATGCCCAGAGACTCCAGATTGCCTCTCCTGTAACCTCGCGTTACTCTTGGGTGTTTTTGGGCTGCCGAACTGGCAGCTTATATATAAGAAGGTAAGGAGTCTGCAAGAGGCCGGTTTGCCTCTACAAGGCAGCTCCTGTAAGCTTAACCCCACCTTACTTCGCTATCCATGAATTCATCTAACCTCTTCTTGAACGTATCTATGGTATTGGCACTCACAGCATGTTATTACATGAGGAAGGCTTGGTATGGTTACTATAATTGTATGATGGAGGCTTGGTAATGGTCTGAGAGGGGCTGGGTGAAAGACTAGGGCCACCACCGTTTTAAATTACAGGATTATGGCGAAAATTATATAGCCATAGAGCGTTTAAGGGACTTTTTGTCATTTTGTCATTATAAGCAGGAATTAAAAAAATGCCTCTTTCCCCCTCTATATTAACCTTATAAAGATGATAGCCGAAAATTATGTAGCCATAGAGCGTTTAAGGGACTTTTTGTCATTTTGTCATTATAAGCAGGAATTAAAAAATGCCTCTTTCCCCCTCTATATTAACCCTATAAAGATGATAGCCGTTTAGTGGTGCATCTTACCATTTATAAGATCTTTGCTACTACTAGTACTACTACTACTACTACTACTACTTGGGCGTAACACTGATTTTGTCACAACTACATTAGAACTATTTTATTCTTTTACTCTCCTCAACTACAATCCTAGAGATGCATGAGCAGCATGACTTTCACTTCGAAACGACCTACAACCAGGTATATGAGTATCTGTCGACGTGGGTGACATCCTTCACGTTTAGCCAAGTGTGTCATTGGTGGTCAGGGTTTTCTTCAACGGGTATCCTGCGTGTGAAAGAATAGGATCAACTTCACACACACCAAATCCTTGTAGTGCTATATTTCTATATATTTATCAGTTTTTCTTTGATGATACTTTTTTTTTCTTTTTCTTTTTGTCTCCAGTCAGTCGTTCCAACAATAACATGATCAGTAATCTGTAGATCGTGCCGGTGATCGGGCTTTCTCTTAACACCAAACCATGAGTGCAAACCTTGTTCTTTAAGTTGCTGTAGAGAGCTTTAAATCAGAAGGAAGGGATAATTTAACCTTTCAAAGCTTGCATTAAAATAAGTTAGGCCAAATATTTAATGTAGGAAAAAGAAATCTATTAGTTAAATGTAATGTCTAATGTCATTTTTGAACAGATAGGAAGATTGTTGCAAACGTTGGAGGAATAGTTCAGTAGTGTATATATACATATAAAATATTGTGTGAATAATAGAAAATGATGAGTGATTATTTGCATTTTACAACGAATTTTCATTAAAACATTTTCAGCTACACTAGGTGTTAAGCCAGGCTGCACTAGGGTGGCAACGTTTTGGCGGTGAGCATACTTACCTGGCACAGGAGATACCGTGATCATAAAGGCGGTTTTCCCAGGGCGAGGCCCGCCATTGCACTCCGGCGGTGCTGACCCCTGCGATTAACCCAAATGTGGTTAACTCGAGTGCGAAATTTTTGATAGCGGGGGATTGCGTTCGCGCATCCCCCTAATAATTCCACATATATGATTGGTAAGCCCCAGTCAAAGGTTTTATAATTTTATATACTCAATCAGAACATTGATTTCAATGATTTCTATACGATTCGTGATGAATTTCCCTAGAGCGACTAGAGCCTCTTGTTACTTACAGTCGGGGGCACTCGGGTGCCCCACTGACGACCAGGTATACTTGGTGTTTGCATTTGGAAAGCGTCATGGGATTCGTTGTGTCGAATCAATTTCGCCACGAACCTGAACAATTTCGTACCGCGACATTTTGGCTGTCTGAAGCTGCAAGGATGGTATAGGACACTGCCCACCATCGTTCTTCCTTTCGTCGTTAAGTTATGTATTATCACGTGATTTGTTATTCCATCAGATGTTGTTTATACTTTTGTGGATATTTGCTTACCGTGTAAGTAAGATGTTTTCTTTGTTCTAGGAAGGACATAATAGAGGCGACCGAGTAAGAGGAAACTGCGACAAGGGAAGAGTTTGTTTTCCCTTTCTTCCTCGTGGCATATACCGCGTCCCATGTGTTACTTTTTCCATATAATTGTAACCGCCCGGCAAGGGCAGTCAGTTGATGGATAAGGAAAGACCCGTCTGTCTGATGCGATCTCTAGTTTTATCGATCAAATCTGTCGAAATGAAGTACATACCATGATTTACCATCACACTCCGAGAGTTTTCTATCGTTAACTATTCTCATCATTGCATTTATACATCAGTGATAACTGATTGGTGTCCAATCGAGTACGTACAAAAGACAATACATGGATCAGTATAACACCTAATAACACACCGTCAACTGTCCATCTGTCTGACGTACATACAAATACAACATATGGAGCACTATAACACATAAGAACACACCTTCAACGGAACTTACACTTGTCAGATTTACCCATAAAGCTTTATCAGGAGTTTTCCCATGAACTTGCTACCCCCCTTGCCTCCATCATAAATGCCTCCCTCACTCAGAGCAAATGCCCCACAGATTGGAAAACCTCATTCGTCACTCCCATCCCCAAAGTCACCAACCCCACCTCACATAAAGAAACAGAAAACACTAACACTAAGTGGACTAAAACTTTAAAGAAATATATGAATGAACTAAATATAAATATGACACAACTTGATAGTTTAACAAAGAATAAGATAATAGAAAAAGTAAGGAGATGGGACTTAAGGAAATGGAAAAACGAAATACAGACAAAGTCAACATTAAAAATATATGAATTGTACAAAAAGGACCTAAAAGAAGAAACCTGGGCAGACAACACACTGGGTACAAAATTAATATTAAGAGGAAGAAGTAACACCCTAACTCTAAACTGGAGGAACAGGTTTCAGAGGAAGAGTGAGGAGTGTTCGTGCTGTGGAGCAGAAGTAGAAACATTAGAACATTTTCTGCTGGACTGTGAAGAATATAAAGAAATAAGACAAAACCAAAACTTTATACAGAACTCAGAAAATCAAAGCAGAGAACACTTAATAGCAGACATTATTGTTTCGACCATTAACTCTGGAAGAAATTGAAAATAGAAAAAAACTATTACAACGAATTGGAACAAAAGAAAAAAGAAAACTGAACAAAACTAAAAGACAACAACGCCAATCAACAATCAACAACAACGCCAATCAATAAAAATCAAGAATCAAGAATATGAAAAAAGTGGGAGCCGTTACAAAGGCAATCCCACGCCCACTACTGGACTGGACTGGACTGGACAGACCTGCAGATCAGTCACTCTTTCGAAGTTTTCTGTTATCAGCAACTTCATGGTATTCTCAACTAAAAAAAATTCATCATTTTTCACCACAAAAGTAAGTGTATAGATTACTGACAGGTAAATATATTATATACCTATTTCCAGCGCGACGCAGTGCTCGTTTAGAGAGTAGGCGCCCTAGAATTTTTTGTTTGAGCCGCTATCTTGTGTAGGTGGCGAAAGCCTGTGTTTGCCAGTTCAGGTGGTAGAGGGCGTGAATGTAGGTAACACATCTCTGCTGACCTACGGAGCCGTGATTAGACGGTTTTTGGTGCCGTGACCACTCCTGTGGGGTTTGTTTACCTGTTTCTGATAATAGCAATACTGTGAAGTTTGTTCTACGACGGAAGGTAGCAGCACGTGGCCTGGTATTTACAGTGTAACAGTCTAGAGCATGACGAACATTTTGTGGGGTGCGTGTGTGTAGCGGGATGTGATCTGGGTGGCGGCCGGGTGGTCGGCGGTATCGCTTCTCGGCCTTTTGGCTAAGATCAAAGTGTAGTATCTGTTCTTATCAGCTTAATATCTGATACGATCCCCATGTGGGATCTACGATATTAATCTGATTTTTGGACTATGGCGAAGTGCTAGGGGCTTGCTCCACCTTTGCCGCGGATCGGCCCGGTATTGCAGTACCTCCGGGATCGGTCCACTCCCCCAGGGGAGAAATAAACTATGATGTTAAAATGTCTACAAAGGAGATATGATCCTTGTGTTGTGATGAGCCTTTGCTCCACGTATTCCGTGGATGACTTTGGTTTTGCCGTTAATCGTCGGTTTCCTTACCGCGGCAACACTCCACTCTGAGTGGAGGGTGTGGTGTGATCCATCCTGTCACTAAGGGTGCTCCTTGACACTACCCCTTCGGCGGTTCACTTCTCACTCATCTGCATAGTTGTATTCGTATGGTTACACTATGTAAGATGAAAATACATTTGCTACTACTTAGGAAGAAGCAACTGCTCATAAATTTGTCACGCCGTTACTTCTATGGCCACGGCTTGCTCCACCTTTACCGCGGATTGGTTCGTTATTGCAGCACCTCCGTAATCGGTCTTTTCTCCCATGAGAGGAATAAACACGAATCTGTATCCTTATTATATTGACCTAGCTTCACCTCTTCCGTTGATTAGTTCAGCATAGTCGTGATAGGTGCGCTTCTCTACGGAAGAAGCAAATTCTCCTAAATTTATAGTTAAGGTATTGTTCTTGCGGACGTTCCAAAGACTTGCTCCACCTTTGCCATAGATCGGTTTTGTATTGCGACGCTCGTCTTGTTGCTCAGCCTCTGCAAATTCCACTGGACCACCTGGAGGTTGTCAGGCTGTGTTATGGTGGTGTCATGCTCTGCAAGGACACAGGCCGGTAGTTCAGTTAAAGTTTTTTTCTTCTTTATTTTACATCTTACCTAGTGCAATTAATTACAAGTGTGTTGATGAGTTTTCTTGTAGTGTTGTGATATTTGTCTTTCTCTGGTCGTTTGGCACTTCTCCCTCCATTGACTTATGGAGAAATATTTTGATATCTCTCTCTCACATACACACACATTTCAATTTAGTCCAGGCAACACTGTTTTCTTTATACAGTTTTATAAAGTGTCGCAGTGACTACTGGATTTCAGCAGGAAAGCGTATGTTTCAAAGAGGCGAAGGATTTTGCTGCACGTAATTCATAAGTTTCAAGGAGCGGGTATATTATTTGAAGAGATGAGCTGCAGGATGTAGTTTTCTTTGTATGCTGTTGATAGAACGAGTGTCTAATTATCCCTTGAAAACCCTCACCAATTTATTGTCAATAGTTTCTTTAGATAGGCAGCCGTATTATAGATAAGTATCAGTGAAACGTAAACATGCTGCTAGGTGAATAAATCCCGAAGTATGGCCTGAATGTTTTGTCCTTAGTTGTGTAATGTAACAGGTGGACGGAGTGGCGGCAAGTTTGCGGGCATGAAGGGCACGGCGGTTATCTAGATGTCAAAATTAGCCGCTTCCGTCAGTGTTTCGGTAAAGAACGTTTTAACAGAAAGCTGTGCCATTGCGTTTTGCGTGGACCAGCAGCTGTGAAGGGGATAGAGTCGTCCCTGGGCAACAGCCCAGCATATGTTGTAAGTGCGACTGCCTTCTAGGTCGGATATGGCCCAACTGTTGGTGTTCAGCCCGAGACAGTATGGCGGCGAGTTGGCAGCGTTTTGACAACTCTGGTTTCCCTTCAAAACGCATAAATCTTTCGCCTTTTACTAAAGATTTCCGTGGAGGGGAACAACTCAATGAGTCTGTTATAATTTTTTCTTGGCCCACCTAGTGGGCCTATATAATACAATGAATATATAATATGAATTAAGCTACGTGTGCGGAGCCTAATTCAACATGATTTAGATTTTAGAAAACCAATGCCCAGAGACTCCAGATTGTCTCTTCTGTAACCTCGCGTTACTCTTGGGTGTGTTTGGGCCGCCGAACTGGCAGCTTATATATAAGAAGGTAAGGAGTCTGCAAGAGGCCGGTTTGCCTCTACAAGGCAGCTCCTGTAAGCTTAACCCCACCTTACTTCGCTATCCATGAATTCATCTAACCTCTTCTTGAACGTATCTATGGTATTGGCACTCACAGCATGTTATTTACATGAGGAAGGCTTGGTATGGTCTGAATGGGGCTATAGGTGAGAGACTAGGGCCCTAGGGCCACCACCGTTTTAAATTACAGGAATATGGCGAAAATTATGTAGCCATGGAGCCTTTGGGGAACTTTTATGGGGCTAATATGCACTCTCTGGTCTTAGGGAGCTAGGTTACTATAATTGTATGATGGAGGCTTGGTAATGGTCTGAGAGGGGCTGGGTGAAAGACTAGGGCCACCACCGTTTTAAATTACAGGAGTATGGCGAAAATTATATAGCCATAGAGCGTTTGAGGGACTTTATTGTCATTTTGTCATTATAAGCAGGAATTAAAAAAATGCCTCTTTCCCCCTCTATATTAACCTTATAAAGATGATAGCCGAAAATTATATAGCCATAAAGCGTTTGAGGGACTTTTTGTCATTTTGTCATTATAAGCAGGAATTAAAAAAAATGCCTCTTTCCCCCTCTATATTAACCTTATAAAGATGATAGCCGAAAATTATATAGCCATAGAGCGTTTGAGGGACTTTTTGTCATTTTGTCATTATAAGCAGGAATTTTAAAAAAATGCCTCTTTCCCCCTCTGTATTAACCCTATAAAGATGATAGCCGTTTAGTGGTGCATCTTACCATTTATAAGATCTTTGATACTACTACTACTACTACTACTAGTACTACTACTACTACTACTACTACGTACTACTTGGGCGTAACACTGATTTTGTCACAACTACATTAGAACTATTTTATAATTTTACTCTCCTCAACTACAATCCTAGAGATGCATGAGCAGCATGACTTTCACTTCGAAACGACCTACAACCAGGTATATGAGTATCTGTCGACGTGGGTGACATCCTTCACGTTTAGCCAAGTGTGTCATTGGTGGTCAGGGTTTTCTTCAACGGGTATCCTGCGTGTGAAAGAATAGGATTAACTTCACACACACTAAATCCTTGTAGTGCTATATTTCTATATATTTATCTTTTTTTTTTTTTTTTTCATTTTCTTTTTGTTTGCAGTCAGTCGTTCCAACAATAACATGATCAGTAATCTGTAGATCGTGCCGGTGATCGGGCTTTCTCTTAAAACCAAACCATAAGTGCAAACTTTGCTCTTTTAAGTTGCTGTAGAGACCTTTAAATAACTTTAAATAGCTTGCATTAAAATAAGTTAGGCCAAATATTTAATGTAGGAAAAAAAAATCTGATAGTTAAATGTTATGTCTAATGTCATTTTTGAACCAATAGGAAGATTGTTGCAAACGTTGGAGGAATAGTTCAGTAGTGTATATATACATATAAAATATTGTGTGAATAATAGAAAATGGTGAGTGATTATTTACATTTTTAAAAGATTTTTCATTAAAAGATTTTCAGCTTTACTAGGTGTTAAGCCAGGCTGCACTAGGGTGGCAACGTTTTGGCGGTGAGCATACTTACCTGGCACAGGAGATACCGTGATCATAAAGGCGGTTTTCCCAGGGCGAGGCCCGCCATTGCACTCCGGCGGTGCTGACCCCTGCGATTAACCCAAATGTGGTTAACTCGAGTGCGAAATTTTTGATAGCGGGGGATTGCGTTCGCGCATCCCCCTAATAATTCCACATATATGATTGGTAAGCCCCAGTCAAAGGTTTTATAATTTTATATACTCAATCAGAACATTGATTTCAATGATTTCTATACGATTCGTGATGAATTTCCCTAGAGCGACTAGACTCACTAGAGCCTCTTGTTACTTACAGTCGGGGGCACTCGGGTGCCCCACTGACGACCAGGTATACTTGGTGTTTGCATTTGGAAAGCGTCATGGGATTCGTTGTGTCGAATCAATTTCGCCACGAACCTGAACAATTTCGTACCGCGACATTTTGGCTGTCTGAAGCTGCAAGGATGGTATAGGACACTGCCCACCATCGTTCTTCCTTTCGTCGTTAAGTTATGTATTATCACGTGATTTGTTATTCCATCAGATGTTGTTTATACTCTTGTGGATATTTACTTACCGTGTAAGTAAGATGTTTTCTTTGTTCTAGGAAGGACATAATAGAGGCGACCGAGTAAGAGGAAACTGCGACAAGGGAAGAGTTTGTTTTCCCTTTCTTCCTCGAGGTATATACCGCGTCCCGTGCGTTACTTTTTCCATATAATTGGAACCGCCCGGCAAGGGCAGTCAGTTGATGGATAAGGAAAGACCCGTCTGTCTGATGCGATCTCTAGTTTTATCGATCAAATCTGTCGAAATGAAGTACATACCATGATTTACCATCACACTCCGAGAGTTTTCTATCGTTAACTATTCTCATCATTGCATTTATACATCAGTGATAACTGATTGGTGTCCAATCGAGTACGTACAAAAGACAATACATGGATCAGTATAACACCTAATAACACACCGTCAGCTGTCCAGCTGCCTGACGTACATACAAATACAACATATGGAGCACTATAACACATAAGAACACACCTTCAACGGAACTTACACTTGTCAGATTTACCCATAAAGCTTTATCAGGAGTTTTCTCTGAACTTGCTACCTCCCTTGGCTCCATCATAAATGCCATCCTCACTCAGAGCAAATGCCCCACAGATTGGAAATCCTTATTCATCACTCCCATCTCCAAAGTCACCAACCCCACCTCACTTAATGAACTAAGACCCATTGCCATCACTCCAATCCCGAGCCTGCTTTGTGAAGACTTTGTATTTAGCTGGGCATATGATACTATTCATTACAAAATTGATCAGAGGCAGTTCGGCAACATTAGAGCCTCCTCCACCTCACATTGCCTCATTAGTTTCCTTGATTTCATTCTTAAAACCCTGGAAACCAGAAAAACTTCCTCTGCCCTCGCCTTTATTGACTTTCGGAAAGCCTTCGACCTGGTTGACCACACCACTGTCATCACCAAGGCCATAAACATCGGCCTGCCCTCCCACCTGACATCCTGGCTGGCGGACTTCCTGACGCACCGGCACCAAGCTGTGCGTCATCAGGGCTGCACCTCCACCCTCCAGCCCGTATCTGCTGGGGTGCCACAAGGGACGCGCATGGGTCCTCTTTGCTTCCTTATTCTGATCAACAATGCACTGTTTGACGCCCCTCATCGCTGGAAGTACGTGGATGATTCTACAGTGGGCATCTCCATCAACAACACAGCCCCTGACTACACGCCCCTACAACACATTCTGGACCGACTGCAGAGCTGGACGCAAGACAACCACGTCACCATCAACACCAACAAGACGGTGGTGATGCATTTTCACACCACCACTGCCATCCCACCGCCAGCCCTGGAGGTTGGCCCTCACCAGATGCAGGTGGTTGAATCCACCAAACTACTTGGAGTCACCCTGGACAGCAAGCTGAGCTGGGGCAAGCACGTCACCACCATCATCAGGGCGGCTTCCTACAAACTTTTCATGTTGAGGCGCATGAAAGCGTTGGGAGCCCCCCAAAGGTCGCTCAAGGACCTGTACACCACCTTCATCCTTCCCAGACTCCTCTACGCCTCTCCTGCTTGGGCTTCCTCCATCAACAAGACCCAGCAACGCCAATTAGAGAGAGTGCAAAGGCGTGCATGCAGACAGAATCTGGGCAATTCTTACACTAACTACGAGCATGCACTCACCCAGCTGAATATGCCCACCCTACAGGACCGATACCAGACAAACCTAACCAAATTCGGCAAGTCCCTCCTTAACAACCCCCTTCATAGAGACCTACTCCCACCCGCCCTCCCTCCCCCCACTAGACCCACAAGACACCACAATATTCTCGTCCCGGTCAAAACTCGCACGGACAAATATCGGCTTAGTGCGATACCGACACTTGTGAGGGTCATTAACACCTCCATGATCACATGACCCCTCCACTCCAACACACACACACACACACACACACACACACACACAGAAACTCATTGTATGGTATTTTTGTGTATTTTCAGCCTTATGGCTGCCTACAAATGAATAAACCATTTATTATTATTATTATTTTTATTATTATTATTATTATTATTATTATTATTATAAGCACCTCGGGCTCTCGGTCGTTCGCCCGCCCTCCGTCACAGAACTTAGCGATTCCGCTCCTGCAAAGGCAGACAGCGAAGACGAGAAGACACGTCTTCCCGTCGTCAAACCTTTAGCGATCTGCCTCTCCCTTCTCTCCTTCAGACCATATTCTCTCCTGTATGGCGTTTAACTCAGGACACTGAATAAGGGCGCCTTCATACGACTGTAGGCCAGCCTAATGGATTTGGTGACCTCTCTGACCGCAATGTCATAACATCCCCGCGGGGATAAATCGTCTCTTAAGATAGCAAACCTCTCCCTTATTCTTTCCTCCCGTTACTTCTCGCATCTCTCTCCACTCTTCCACCTCTCTCATTTCTCTGTTTCCTCACATCGCCAAAACGGCGATAACATAATAATGTTGAATGCTTTGCTGAACTTCACTCTGCTTTGAATGTGTAATATTTTCACATCTTATATTTTTAAGAGAGTGGCCTGCCCCATGGAAATCTTGGTGGACAAGTCGAGAACTAAAAAGACATCAGTACGACAGCTGCATCGTGCCGACCCTCTAGAAGAACCTCAGCGTGGTGGTGCTGTCCTTTGATGCCATTGACTTTAAAGTTTAGAGCTTTAGGAAAATACCTCCATCTTTGGAAATAGGTCACGAAAATAATATCAATAAAAATTATACTACTCAAACGAAAGTGGACAATGAAAAGTGCAATGAATTAATTACTTGATTGTTTTATACAGATATCTAGAACTCTGTAAGAAACTTATTAAAGTTTTGTCTTAATAAATTGCTTTGGAAATGTACTGTATTTAAAAGAAAAAAAGAAATGCCAAAGACGATTTTTAACCCATTTAAAAATGATTAATGAATGTGACCACGGCTTTAAAGTTGAAACAAGCGAGTGTCGGGCTCACCACCTCCATTGAAATTACAATTTAATATTTCAGGGTAAAGATATGAAATGAAATAGAAGTTTGTAAGTACCAGATTTTGTTGTTGTTTAAAGGTTTATTGTACAAAAACATACACGGAGGCGGTGGCTGAATCGACAGAGTGACGGCGCTGCGTTCAGGAGGACGCGAGTTCAATCCCTGCCCGGTGCCACCAAGCTGGGATATTTCAGCCGCCGCCGAGTGGCTTAAAACTACCCACGTGCTGTACAGAAGACCACCTATCAACCCGGACTCTAGATTCTAGGATTAAAGATGAGCTTCGGGACGGCAGCATGAGCCAATGCAAGATGGCGCCACTATAAACACTCGCCTCCGCCGAACGGGCTGTTCCGACCATCAGGCCCCACCGGGAAGAAGCCTTGGGCCGACCATCAGGCCCCACCGGGAAGAAGCCTACCGGCGCAATAGGCCGCGACGTAAAAAACAAAACAAAAAAAGAACAAATATACAATAACAAAAATCTATACATTTGGTGTATGTAGTGTACAAAGCGGGCTACCGCCCGCTGGTGGAAACGTGGCTGCATTGTATAGGTCGACTGGCCTCTCAGAATTTATCTATTTGAGCGTCATTTTTTAACCCCACGCGATTACCTCATGAGTAACAGGCTTTTATTGCTGAAAGTATATTGATGATTTTATTCGTGCAACTATCTAACATGCAAAACTCTTTCATTGATGTTCACTAGTATGTGATGGGATGAGAAAACATGTCCTCCACTTACTGGGTCCTTATAACGCAATGAATATATACGAATTAAGCTATGTTTGAGAAGCCTAATTATTCAACAACAAAAATAAAAATGTCCAGAGACTCCAAACTGTGGTGACTGTGTCCCTTGTGTAATCTCGCGTTAGTCAGGTGCTTATTATAAAGTCATGTGACTCATGTATGAAGACCTCCAGTCATTACGGTAGAGCTTTAGTGGACTATGTTCAGAGATTAATAATTTTTGTTACGTTTTCTAGCTTCAAATAGTCTGTGATAATTTGTTTTTATCTTGTTAACCGTCCACTTAATAGGTTTTGGGCCATAAGCTGGAAGACAACCAGCAAACAGTGCACGAGGGCTTTTTTTTTTCGGGAGTGCTGACGCCCCTAGCTCGCGCTTGACTCCTACAAGCGTTCTTGGTGTTCTTAGTGACTCACAACAGCCTGCATTTAGCTTTACCTTCTAAGTATGGTCCATCGTATGTCCATCGTCGAGTTTCTCTAGAAATACAGACCTGCAGTTCAGTCACTCATTCAAAGTTTTCTGTTATCAGCAACTTCATGGTATTCTCAACTAAAAAAAATTCATCATTTTTCACCACAAATAAAGTGAGTGTATATATTACTGACAGGTAAATATATTATATACCTATTTCCAGCGCGACGCAGTGCTCGTTTAGGGAGTAGGCGCCCTAGAAATTCTTGTTTGAGCCGCTATCTTAGTGTAGGTGGCGAAAGCCTGTGTTTGCCAGTTCAGGTGGTAGAGGGCGTGAATGTAGGTAACACATCTCTGCTGACCTACGGAGCCGTGATTAGACGGTTTTTGGTGCCGTGACCACTCCTGTGGGGTTTGTTTACCTGTTTCTGATAATAGCAATACTGTGAAGTTTGTTCTACGGCGGAAGGTAGCAGCACGCGGCCTGGTATTTACAGTGTAACAGTCTAGAGCATGACGAACATTTTGTGGGGTGCGTGTGTGTAGCGGGATGTGATCTGGGTGGCGGCCGGGTGGTCGGCGGTATCGCTTCTCGGCCTTTTGGCTAAGATCAAAGTGTAGTATCTGTTCTTATCAGCTTAATATCTGATACGATCCCCATGTGGGATCTACGATATTAATCTGATTTTTGGACTATGGCGAAGTGCTAGGGGCTTGCTCCACCTTTGCCGCGGATCGGCCCGGTATTGCAGTACCTCCGGGATCGGTCCACTCCCCCAGGGGAGAAATAAACTATCATGTTAAAATGTCTACAAAGGAGATATGATCCTTGTGTTGTGATGAGCCTTTGCTCCACGTATTCCGTGGATGATTTTGGTTTTGCCGTGAGTCGTCGGTTTCCTTCGCGCGGTAACACTCCACTCCAAGTGGAGGGTGTGATGTGATCCATCCTGTCACTAAGGGTGCTCCTTGACACTCCCCCTTCGGCGGTTCGCTTCTCGCTCATCTGCATAATTGTATTCGTATGGTTACACTATGTAAGATGAAAATACATTTGCTACTACTTAGGAAGAAGCAACTGCTCATAAATTTGTCACGCCGTTACTTCTATGGCCACGGCTTGCTCCACCTTTACCGCGGATTGGTTCGTTATTGCAACACCTCCGTAATCGGTCTTTTCTCCCATGAGAGGAATAAACACGAATCTGTATCCTTATTATATTGACCTAGCTTCACCTCTTCCGTTGATTAGTTCAGCATAGTCGTGATAGGTGCGCTTCTCTACGAAAGAAGCAAATTCTCCTAAATTTATAGTTAAGGTATTGTTCTTGCGGACATGTTCCAAAGACTTGCTCCACCTTTGCCATAGATCGGTTTTGTATTGCGACGCTCGTCTTGTTGCTCAGCCTCTGCAAATTCCACTGGACCACCTGGAGGTTGTCAGGCTGTGTTATGGTGGTGTCATGCTCTGCAAGGACACAGGCCGGTAGTTCAGTTAAATTTTTTTTCTTCTTTATTTTACATCTTACCTAGTGCAATTAATTACAAGTGTGTTGATGAGTTTTCTTGAAGTGTTGTGATATTTGTCTTTCTCTGGTCGTTAGGCACTTCTCCCTCCATTGACTTATGGAGAAATATTTTGATCTCTCTCTCTCTCTCTCTCTCTCTCTCTCTCTCTCTCTCTCACACACACACACACACACACACACACACACACACACACACACACACACACATTTCAATTTAGTCCAGGCAACACTGTTTTCTTTATACAGTTTTATAAAGTGTCGCAGTGACTACTGGATTTCAGCAGGAAAGCGTATGTTTCAAAGAGGCGAAGGATTTTGCTGCACGTAATTCATAAGTTTCAAGGAGCGGGTATATTATTTGAAGAGATGAGCTGCAGGATGTAGTTTTCTTTGTATGCTGTTGATAGAACGAGTGTCTAATTATCCCTTGAAAACCCTCACCAATTTATTGTCAATAGTTTCTTTAGATAGGCAGCCGTATTATAGATAAGTATCAGTGAAACGTAAACATGCTGCTAGGTGAATAAATCCCGAAGTATGGCCTGAATGTTTTGTCCTTAGTTGTGTAATGTAACAGGTGGACGGAGTGGCGGCAAGTTTGCGGGCATGAAGGGCACGGCGGTTATCTAGATGTCAAAATTAGCCGCTTCCGTCAGTGTTTCGGTAAAGAACGTTTTAACAAAAAGCTGTGCCATTGCGTTTTGCGTGGACCAGCAGCTGTGAAGGGGATAGAGTCGTCCCTGGGCAACAGCCCAGCATATGTTGTAAGTGCGACTGCCTTCTAGGTCGGATATGGCCCAACTGTTGGTGTTCAGCCCGAGACAGTATGGCGGCGAGTTGGCAGCGTTTTGACAACTCTGGTTTCCCTTCAAAACGCATAAATCTTTCGCCTTTTACTAAAGATTTCCGTGGAGGGGAACAACTCAATGAGTCTGTTATAATTTTTTCTTGGCCCACCTAGTGGGCCTATATAATACAATGAATATATAATATGAACTAAGCTACGTGTGCGGAGCCTAATTCAACATGATTTAGATTTTAGAAAATCAATGCCCAGAGACTCCAGATTTGTCTCTTCTGTAACCTCGCGTTACTCTTGGGTGTTTTTGGGCTGCCGAACTGGCAGCTTATATATAAGAAGGTAAGGAGTCTGCAAGAGGCCGGTTTGCCTCTACAAGGCAGTTCCTGTAAGCTTAACCCCACCTTACTTCGCTATCCATGAATTCATCTAACCTCTTCTTGAACGTATCTATGGTATTGGCACTCACAGCATGTTATTACATGAGGAAGGCTTGGTATGGTCTGAATGGGGCTATAGGTGAGAGACTAGGGCCACCACCGTTTTAAATTACAGGAATATGGCAAAAATTATGTAGCCATGGAGCCTTTGGGGAACTTTTATGGGGCTAATATGCACTCTCTGGGCTTAGGGAGCTAGGTTACTATAATTGTATGATGGAGGCTTGGTAATGGTCTGAGAGGGGCTGGGTGAAAGACTAGGGCCACCACCGTTTTAAATTACAGGATTATGGCGAAAATTATATTGCCATAGAGCGTTTAAGGGACTTTTAGCCATAGAGGGTTTGAGGGACTTTTTGTCATTTTGTCATTATAAGCAGGAATTTAAAAAATGCCTCTTTCCCCCTCTATATTAACCTTATAAAGATGATAGCCGAAAATTATATAGCCATAGAGCGTTTGAGGGACTTTTTGTCATTTTGTCATTATAAGCAGGAATTTAAAAAAATGCCTCTTTCCCCCTCTATATTAACCCTATAAAGATGATAGCCGTTTAGTGGTGCATCTTACCATTTATGAGATCTTTGCTACTACTACTACTACTACTAGTACTACTACTACTACTACTACTACTTGGGCGTAACACTGATTTTGTCACAACTACATTAGAACTATTTTATTATTTTACTCTCCTCAACTACAATCTTAGAGATGCATGAGCAGCATGACTTTCACTTCGAAACGACCTACAACCAGGTATATGAGTATCTGTCGACGTGGGTGACATCCTTCACGTTTAGCCAAGTGTGTCATTGGTGGTCAGGGTTTTCTTCAACGGGTATCCTGCGTGTGAAAGAATAGGATCAACTTCACACACACTAAATCCTTGTAGTGCTATATTTCTATATATTTATCATAGTTTTTCTTTGATGATACTTTTTTTTTCTTTTTCTTTTTGTCTCCAGTCAGTCGTTCCAACAATAACATGATCAGTAATCTGTAGATCGTGCCGGTGATCGGGCTTTCTCTTAAAACCAAACCATGAGTGCAAACCTTGTTCTTTAAGTTGCTGTAGAGAGCTTTAAATCAGAAGGAAGGGATAATTTAACCTTTCAAAGCTTGCATTAAAATAAGTTAGGCCAAATATTTAATGTAGGAAAAAGAAATCTATTAGTTAAATGTAATGTCTAATGTCATTTTTGAACAGATAGGAAGATTGTTGCAAACGTTGGAGAAATAGTTCAGTAGTGTATATATACATATAAAATATTGTGTGAATAATAGAAAATGGTGAGTGATTATTTGCATTTTACAAAGAATTTTCATTAAAACATTTTCAGCTACACTAGGTGTTAAGCCAGGCTGCACTAGGGTGGCAACGTTTTGGCGGCGAGCATACTTACCTGGCACAGGAGATACCGTGATCATAAAGGCGGTTTTCCCAGGGCGAGGCCCGCCATTGCACTCCGGCGGTGCTGACCCCTGCGATTAACCCAAATGTGGTTAACTCGAGTGCGAAATTTTTGATAGCGGGGGATTGCGTTCGCGCATCCCCCTAATAATTCCACATATACTGTTATCACTAAGGCCATAAACATCGGCCTGCCCTCCCACCTGACATCCTGGCTGGCGGACTTCCTGACGCACCGGCACCAAGCTGTGCGTCCGCCACACGCCCAGGGAGGTGATGCTGTGGGTGCTCAGGGCGGCACCCCCGCCCCGCTGACCTGACCTGCCCGCAACACGCTCACCACCACAGGAAGAAGTCTGTGAGCAGCACAGCGCCCACACCGACACTCTGATTCCCTCACCGGCGGGCTGGTGCCCGCTTTGCATATAATATTGTATATGTTTTTTTTTGTTTTTTTTATCATGTAATGTATGCGATTTATGTGCAATAAACCTTAAACCTTGGTCGGCGGTATCGCTTCTCGGCCTTTTGGCTGAGATCAAAGTGTAGTATCTGCTCTTATCAGCTTAATATCTGATACGATCCCCATGTGGGATCTACGATATTAATCTGATTTTTGGACTATGGCGAAGTGCTAGGGGCTTGCTCCACCTTTGCCGCGGATCGGCCCGGTATTGCAGTACCTCCGGGATCGGTCCACTCCCCCAGGGGAAAAATACACAAACCATTATGTGAATTACGTAGATATGATCTATGTGTTAGTGCATTGTCGTCTCGATATAAACGTTCGTATATCGAGACGGCAATGGTTAGTACAGTCTTTCCTCCACATAGGGGAGAGCGGTGATGATACGGACAGTGGGATGGTCCGGCCATAGCACTTATTGTAAAGTGTATGGAACCGAGTGCCTCGAGATTTTGTGTGAATGTGCAAAACTTTGTTGCCTTGGCCCACAAAGGGACAACCACGCCCTCAGAGCTGTTCTTTTCGATATAAGTCCGATTTTATGTTTTTTTGCATCTCGTATGTAATATTTTCATTGTGTATCGCAAGCTCTCACTTCAAAAAAGTGCCAATTAGGGAGATGTAAATTATTTCGGTGACGCAGCGATGCACGGCGAAGGTATTGCCGTGTAACACGATCACCCAGCTCTCGTGCTGGAAAAAGAGTGTGACCACACATTTGCTTTTTATAGTCGTGATGATTCGGACGGTTGATTTTTTCATGATTTTTATGAAATTTATATCAATTTAAACATTATAGGTGTTGCAACGGTTATAAAAAGGTTAATTTGGTTGATTTATATTCAGGTATTATGCTTGTGAGAAGAGAAGGAAGACATAATACAAAAATTTTTTTGAGATATTTCTTGTAGTTCTCCTTTTATTTTTTTCCTCTATAAATATTGAGAGGATACTTTTGTCCTTAGACAAATGTTTTGTAGTAGATATAATCTTGTTTATTAGCCAATCAAGCTCAAGTTATATTAATATGATGGCGAGTATTATGAGTGTCCGTACCACCCCACCTCCCTGGCCGAACCATCACCACGGGTGGGGATGGTTCGGACGATTTAGAAACTTGTCTTTCATCACCTACATCTGAAAACTGGAAATAGCTACGAGTGTCATATTAGCAGCCTAAAGAGCCAAATGATGGAGGAACATTTTGAGGTCAACAAAATTACACTACTTAAAAAAAAAAATTCTAAAAATATTTTTTCTAAAAAGTGGCCGAATCATCATCGCTCTCTCCTATCCCGTGGATAGGTCTTGTAATAGCAACGCAGGTCTTTTGTTGCGCACTCCCTGCAAATTCCAGTGGACCACCTGGAGGTTGTCAGGCTGCGTGTATACGGTGGTGTCATGTTCTGCAAGGACACAGGACGATAGTTCATTTGAAGTGTTGTTCTTGTAGATTGTTGTGATGTTCTTTCTCTGGTCGTGTGGCACTTCTCCCTCCATTGACAAATGAAATATTTTGATATATATCAACCAAACAAGCAGTAATGCAAACACACACACACACACACACACACACACACACACACACACACACACACACACACACACACACATATTGCATTAAGTTCTATCTTGCGAGTCTCAAATTAAAAAAAATAAATAAAAAATAGTAATATCACTTCATTCCAGGAAACACCGTTTTTCTTTTACTGTTTCTTACAAACTGTCGCAGTGACTGCTGCATTTCGACATGTAAGCGTATGTTTCAAAGAGGCGGAGGATTTTGCTGCACGTAATTCAGCCGTTTCACGGAGCAGGTATATTATTGGAAGGGATGAGCTGCAGGATGTAATTTTCTTTATTTGTTATTGATAGCACGAGTGTCTAATTATCCCGTGAAAACCCTCACCCATTATAGTGTCATTAGTTTATTTAGATATATGGTCTTATAATAAAACTTTTATTATAGATAAGTATCAGTGAAACGTAAACATGCTGCCAAGTGAATAAAATACCGAAGTATGGCCTGAATGTTTTGTCCGTAGTTGTGTATAGCAACGGGTGGGGCAGGTTTGCAGGCATGACTCTGTGATCATTTAGCTTCCCCAGGAAAGGAGCCCGGAGCTCTTTGGAGGGGGCCTTTTTATGACTGCCTTTAACTGATTGCTTTAGGTAAAAAAAAAAAAAAACAACCTAAGTGCATGAGCATGAGTCCTTTTCTTTCGGAGTCTCTCTCTCTCTCTCTCTCTCTCTCTCTCTCTCTCTCTCTCTCTCTCTCTCTCTCTCTCTCTCTCTCTCTCTCTCTCTCATCGTAGCAACATGTTATTCCTCCACCAATTAAGACAATTACCACAGGACCATAAAATAAATATATGCATTACAATACACAAAACAATGATGTATTCTGTCTTGCTTACATGCCACATCTGTGCGTTTGTGTTGTGAAAATGATCAATACCACAAGGCAAAACGTCTTGCTCTGGCCATGCTCCAAGGTGAAGTGGCAGAGAAAAAAAAAAGAAAGGGAAAGAAAATATTTACTGCACACTGGGAGAAATTGTAGGTGGAGGGAGCTGCACTGCTGAACCTGAACCGCTGAAGTTTTACTCTCAGTCCAGCCGCAACCACCGACGGGAGAGGGTTGTCCTGCCACGCGCCAGCTGTGAAAATCGGACCCATCTGATAAGCAGACGAAAAAACAGTGGCACGATAAGCTACGAAAATGGTGGAACTGGGAGAAAGTACAGGGCGAGAAGCATCAACATAAATACGTCAACAAGAATACGAAAGAAAAGGAGAAAGCTGATTATAAGGTGAGACATAATACTTTCACCAATACTTGTGTTCTATTATATGAGCTGCTGTGTGTATCGAGGTCAGTCCAACCGGTGACCTTTCACCTAGCTCGCGGGGACACCAACATAGCATGGGTGTCAGAGAGAGAGAGAGAGAGAGAGAGAGAGAGAGAGAGAGAGAGAGAGAGAGAGAGAGAGAGAGAGAGAGAGAGAGCAAGGGGACAAGGTTAGACAAGGTGAAAGGAAACTGGAAAACAGAGAAAGTGTGTGTGTGTGTGTGTGTGTGTGTGTGTGTGTGTGTCCAAATAAAGACACGTAGGTATTTGAAAGTTGTTGTTGTCTTATGTCAGTGTTTTGGTACTGCTGTTATTTGAGTGGGTATTGTTTGTGTATTAGGTCTGGTGCAACTTGAGAAAAAAATAATCCATGAAGATATTAATCCCTTCAGTGGCACCTTCGTATATATACGGACAACGCGGTCCGTCCCCTCAGTGCCACGTCCGTATATGTATGTATATATATATATATATATATATATATATATATAATATATATATATAAATTTCGTGATGCCTTTAGCGCCAATAGGCTATCTTGAGGGACCTCTTGGGCGGCCCCAGTCCATTAGTGGCGTAGGCTGCCGTGATGTATGACTCTTGCCTGGCCTATGCTGCCCCCCGGTGCTCCTCTTGAACGAAGTCGCTGAAGTTACGGTTGTCTGAAAATGTAGGCACCATGTGGATAATCTTCCACCACTCGGCGATAGCTTAAAAAATCAGCGTGTTTTGGTGGGACTCCCCATGGCCGCCCGCTGACCACTCGGCCACAATACAGACTGCAGTTTAATAAATCGCAGCGCAATAAGTTATGTATCCAGCGCGCCCAAACTTGCTTGGCTTGTAGGCCTGCCTTTGTTCTGCCAAGTCCCCCCCGCCCTTCCCTGGCGCCACTTTAAACAGTTGCCTTCGCCGCAATAGGTTGGGTACTACAACTCGCACACACAAAAAAATCGTTACGGTCCGGGCCACCGACTTTCATTCCCGATATCGTAACTGAACAAGCCATTATGTCATTGAAAACGTCAATTTAAGTATCCAAAATGCACATATTTATTGTTTTTGTCATAATATAGTGATTAAGCCCCCTATCCCCCCCCCCAAAAAAAAAAATCGGAAATTGCCTGACACCAGGAGATTGGCAACTTGGCAGGCCTCTGGTACTGAATGGGTTAAAGTGTGTGTGTGTGAGAGAGAGAGAGAGAGAGAGAGAGAGAGAGAGAGAGAGAGAGAGAGAGAGAGAGAGGAGGAGGAGGAGGAGGAGGAGGAACGATGTATATCGTTCGTTCACCCGTATAGTTTGTTCACTCTTCATTCTTTTGCGTGTACCCGATCGAGGAGACTAGTCTTTACCCCGACTGAAGAGATCCTATCCATCCATCCATCTCATTATTTTCCAGTATCTTACTTGAGCACCTTAGCTTTAAACATGACAAGAGTTCCTTCCCTTAGCCAACCAGCGTGACTGAGTCCCCGGAGGTTCGAATCACAAGGCGGTAAAGGTTTTATTCAACCGAGCGCGTACGGTGCAAGGGGAATGATAGGTTGGGGGTCAAGAGAGTGGGAGGAGATTGTAATGGAGTAGATCATGGAAATATAAATGCGATAAAGAAGCTGCATTATCCTGATACAGATAAAAGTGTTATCAGTACATGTTAATCAAATCAAGCCCCTTTATTACACTGTTTTAAGATAGAGGTGTTAGGAAAAGTATATAATTTGATTTTCTGGGTATTTTTTCCTCAAATTTACTGCAGTGGTTCTAATAGGCATAATCAAATATAACGATGCAAACTATTAATCTGAATGGAAAATAGGAGTGAGAAAATCCATTACAGGAAACGGCACTCCCTTACCTGCAGGGGGCTGGTTGTTCCTGCTGCTGCATCACTTCATATCAACTACCGAGTCACATCCCTCCATTGTTGCCAAATTGTCGTACACTGAACATTGCATTTATCATTTTTAGGCTCCAAGACTGTCGTAACCACACAAATAACGATAGAAAATTAAAGTTAGCGCTAAAACAGTTAAATATTGATGAGTTTCGTTCTTTTTTGCTAGAGTTATCGGTCAGAAACTACAAAAATGCAATGCGCTGAGTACGATAATTTGGCAACGCTGCACCCTCCCTCCCCTCCCCTTTACTTTTAGGTCAGGAGCATTAGATTAAATCATGCCATGTGTGTTCAAAGAGGAGTTGATCTCATGTATTGACACGTTGGTATTTGTAGAAAAAAAAACTTTCTTCTTTTTTTGTCCCAGTTTTTGCCTGCACAGTTTTTGCCTGGTAACAGGAGTCAAGGGCTCGCCGTTGGCTGACCCGCAATATAGTAATGATTAGAAGACGTGCATCCCTGTAGTGTTTATAACCGCCACATTCTCTATCTTCATAATTTCAGTTGGATTTCAGTTGCTATAGAAAAAAATCAAGTTGATAAAGAATCATGATTTTTACCGGATTTAAGTTAAGTAATCAATTGTTTTACATAAATCCAAGGAACCCTAACTTTTATCCACTGCCGTGTATACTGCAGTTAAATTATGGAAAAAGAAAAGAAAATGTAAATAGTATTTCTACAGATGTCAACGCCTTTGCACAACAATAAAAGTCACTTGAAAAAAGTCATCACCATCTTAGAAATTCTGAACGTGTCACGGATATGGTTTGTTCTACCTTGCAAAAGTCGTCTTGTTAGAAAAATGCCCTCTTGCAAAACTTCCCTGAAATAACATAGGAAAAAGAATCTCCCGTAAGAGCATCCGGGTGAAAATGAGGAAGCTAAGGGGCATATTTTTAAACCTTTAAAGCCCCAAAACACAACTTTGACAACGCTTTCACGGGTGGTTTGGGCATTTCCAGGGGTAGTTCTTTGACCCTGGTGGTAGTGTGACAAAGCTTCTGTAACATGAACGTGGAAATAACATTAATCACAACGCTATTAATATCCTTTTCGGTCTTTGAAAATAGCTGATGTGAGAGGCGGGAACGTCTGAAAATACCAGCCTAATACCTGTGACGGGGTTGTTGTGCGTGAAGGGAAGGAAGGAAGCATGAAGGAGCGCAGTGACATTCGGAGCGTGGGAGAGGGGGAAAGCCGAGAGGGGGAAAGGGAAGGGAGGGGAGACCAAGGAAGAGGGTAAGGTAAGGAAACTAAGAAATAAATATAAAGTCTAGGGGTCAGTTCGACAGTCCAACACAGTCATTGTAAGCGACCAAACCAAAGTATATTCTCCACCATGATATGTTATTTCTACTCAATACCACATACTCAATAGATTTCCTGTGTGGTTGTCTATAGTTTCCTTCATTTTATATAAACGCAAAATAGTATATAAGTCATTTTCGTAGTATTTTGTGTTTGGTTGGGGAGCTTACAAACATGCTGTACAGGACTGTCAAACTGGCCCTAGGAAGCAGAAAGTAGAAAGAACCGTTGAATGACGCACTTGCATTATTTATCGCCAGCCTCTCCACGCACCACGGGGATGATTTTTATTCCATGCTTTATGCTACGCTATACCTCTGTTGCGATTACTTGCGGCTTCAAACTTTATAGCTATTTATCATTTTTTATTAGTTTTTTTATAACGCACTCTCTCTCTCTCTCTCTCTCTCAATCTTAAAGCTGAAGATAACCAGATATACGTAGTTGTTTATCAGTGCAGAAGGTTACAAACGTGTTTATCTTGAAAAAAAAAATCAACTGAGGAATGTTTGAAATCCTCTGTTTGGTTTTGTATACTTACGTTATACACTGAAATGAGCAGATAGGTGATAACACACACACACACACACACACACACACACACACACACACACGAGTTTTTTATTTATTTATTTATTTATTTTTTTTTTTTTCCATGTTGCAAGCAGGGCCGGATTATCCTATACGCCAAGTACGCCATGGCGTAGGGCCCCCAGCACTGAGGGGCCCACAAAACCTGATAGACCCGACCCATAATTGGGCCCCCACATAATGGAAATCCCGGAAATGCCTGTAGCCTCAGGGAGATCAGTATGCTTCGTTGGACTGTTGATCGAAGAAAAAAAAATGATAAAATAAAATAGCGAGAATTTGTTTGTGTTGGCAACACAAGTCAGTGCTTGCAATTTCTTTGAGCTTGTGCAGGAATTATATGCATATTCAGTCGGATCAACAAACCGCTGGAATTTACTAACAAAGGGATTATCACCTTATGAAAATGGTAGAATTATAACCCTAAAAACATTATCTTCCACACGTTGGCATTTCCATTCTGAATCAGTGAAAGCACTGCACTTAAACCACCCTAGCATCTATGGTATGTTAAACGAAATTGCAGACAATGAGGAACTAAAAGGAGATGCTTGACTTGCTGCATCAGTTTTTGCAGAGAATCTGTACCTTCTTGAAAATGCATTTATGTGTGTTCTTTGGGACAAGATCCTCCAGCGCTTTCAGAAAGCTAGTACTCTTCTCCAAAGCGCAAATATTGATATCAACATGGCTGTATCATTGTTTCTATCACTTGAAAGTTTTGTTGCTGGGTTTCGTGGTCAATTTGATGAACTGGAGAATGATGCAAAAAATCTCATGGAAAATGTTCAGCAAGTATATGTATCGGAAAAGGTACGGAAGAGAAGACGGCGGCGTCAAGCTGATGATTCTGCTGAACATGATGTAGATCTTCAAGATGCACAAAAATTCCCTGCACAGAGTTTTGTTGTCATCATTGACAAGTTACATGCAAGTTTAGCTCAACGTCGCCAGGGTTATCACGAGATATCTGACGACTTTGGCTTTATCAAGTCATTGAGGGAGAATGATAGCCTACTGCACAGCTGAGAGTTGATGTATCCAGCTTGGTGAAAAAATACATCAATGACTTGGAACCCCACTGCGAGGATGGATTTGTAACATTCTCAGAATTTGTAACCCATTTGAAGTTGGATAGTGATCCTCATGTCCTGTTAAAATACTTAAGAAAGAATCCAGTTGTAGAGTCAACATTTGCCAATGTTTCAACTGCTCTGCGATTGTTTTTAACATTACCAGTCACGGTCTGCGAAGGTGAACGTTCATTTCCCAAACTGTCTTTGATCAAAAAACAGATTTCGTTCAACAATGACTCAAAAACGACTGAATGCTTTGTCTGTTATTGTCAATTGAAAATGATGTCACCTCCTCAATGACATTTGAAACCATAATTGAACGGTTTTCACAAGAGAAATCAAGAAAACGGGCATTGGTGTAGCTGCTATAGTTACCTTTGTACGTAAGTATGGTATGTATGCTGCTAATACAGAATATAAAGAAAATATAGATGATGACAATCTGTATTAAATATATTGTATCATTAATTCATTCTGATGTTTCAATAAAATATGAAATTGTCCAGATCTTGCCTAATTTATTCGGGGGGGGGGGAACTGTGGGTGGCGTAGGGCCCAAGTGCTAGCTTAATCCGGGCCTGATTGCAAGACCCCCCCCCCCCACACACACACACACACACACACGAGTTTTACTTTCTTTCTTCATGTTGCAAGCCTCCAGATAATGATAAGATATTTCGCATTTATGTTATTAGCGTTAGTTCTTCCTCCTCCTCCAACTACATCTATAACTACAACTATTATTATTGTTACTTTCTTCCTCAGGCATTGGACATGAGAGAGAGAGAGAGAGAGAGAGAGAGAGAGAGAGAGAGAGAGAGAGAGAGAGAGAGATTACCGTATATAAAATTATGAACACAATGGAATAATCACTGAAGTTTGAGATTAATACATGTACAAACAAACAACAATAGTGATGTATACAACACTGAATATTAGCAAACTGATTAATGAGTAACAACACAGGCCGGGCGACAAGAAGAAGGAAGAATAAACAACAAGAAAACAGGAAAAGAATAAAAAGAAGCAGAATGGCGTTCGTGGAAGACCCTGGCACGGACGAGTTCATGGGTTTTGATCTTACCCAACTGAAGGTGGACCAGGCTTACCTCAGGGTGGACTCCGTGAACACAGAAACCACGAACCTGTACAGCCTTAGCGAAGCGTGTTATGGGGTGAGTCTTTGCTGTGTTGGGTGATAAGTGAAGGGGAAGGGGGGAATGGGGAAAGAAGGTGTGTGTTGGTAGGTGTGTGTTGGGGAGAGATAGAGGGAGAGGATGGGGTAATGGGGAAAGGGGAAGGAACGTGTTTGTGTTGGTAGGTGTGTGTTGGGGAGAGATAGAGGAAGGGAGTGGATGGGGTAATGGGGAAAGGGGAAGGAACGTGTTTGTGTTGGTAGGTGTGTGTTGGGGAGAGATAGAGGAAGGGAGATGATGAGGTTAGGGGAAAGGGGGTAATGGGGAAAGGGGAAGGAATGTGTTTGTGTTGGTAGGGGTGTGTTGGGAGAGATAGAGGAAGGGAGAGGATGGGGTGAGGGGTAAGGGGGTATGGGAAGATAGTATATGTGTGGGCAGTGTATACGCGGAAAGGGAGCTCAGTGTGTGTGTGTGTGTGTGTGTGTGTGTGTGTGTGTGTGTGTTGAGCTTTAACCTTTATTTGTTGTTTGTTTACCTCTTCTTAACGGTTGTTTTTTATGTTTCTATTTTTTATCTGTGTTCTTGGGTCCTCTTTCATCATCTTATTCTTCTTCCTCTTCTTCATCTTTATCCCAGACCTAGAGAGTGAGAGAGAGAAAAAAAGCCCGATCAGGTTTTTGTTCTGTCATGTCCTTGAGAAACCGGTACCTACCCTTTATCGTTATCTTGTTTGCTTGTCTTCTGACTTGTAACATCTTGACCGAGGCTGAAACAACTCCACACACACACACACACACACACACACACACACACACACACACACACACACACACACACACACACACACACACACACACACACATCAATAAATCAGATTCACTAAACATTCTTACCTCACCTAAACTATTTTTTTTCCGCTCACAAACAACCTTTAGTCAAGCGATGTTATTAAACTTGACGAATTCGATTGATCCCAGCTGTAAGGTTCACGGGATTGACGACATTGCCAGAGCCTGCTTCATAATGGTTCACATGCACTGGTCTTATCATCCTAAATATGAAACCTTAATAAAGCCTTAAACAACACAGGTGCGTCTCTCTCTCTCTCTCTCTCTCTCTCTCGTACACCTTGCACTATCTTATCTCCTCGTCCTTCTTATTATCCCTCTTCTTCCTCCTTCTTATTATTACTATTATTGTTATTATTATCATCATCATCATTATCATTATCATCTATCACCATCATCGTCACCATCATCATCATCACCATCAACCGCATCTCTCTTCCCTCCTTCAGTGCCCCTATCAGCCCTTACTGACAGTGGAGGGCGGCACCTACACCACCAACACCACCCTCTCCACCCACCACCGATGGAACTTCCTCCTCACCACGGCGGATGACACTTACCTACCGGCAGACTCGTGAGTGATGCTGTGGTGGTGATGGTTGTATTTATTCATTGTAGTTGTAATAGTGATATAGTAGTAGTATAGTAGTTGTAGTATTAGTAGATATTCCACAGTTGTTTGATCTGTTTTCTATTTATAATTAATTTTATTTGTACTATTAAAAGAGTTAATCCTGTTGCATTATGATATATACAACAATTTTACATTATATATCGACTAGAATGCGTGAAAAAAGGATAGATCCAACTGAATGTACTTCGTGTGTGTGTGTGTGTGTGTGTGTGTGTTGCAGGACAGGTCAGTGCAAGGTGTCGGGGGTCAAGCTGGGGGAGTTCGGTGTGTATGTCCTGAACATTACGGATGTAAGCTGCGAATTCGACACGCTCAAAACTCCCGTCTTCGAGTATGGAGGTAAGGCTGTGAATGTTATGAAGCTTTTATTGCCAGTCCTTCAGAACCAAGCTTTCTTACTCATTACATGTCCCCATTTTCCTGGTGACAGCCCTCGTGATCTCTTTCGCTGCCTACGCCGGGTTGGCCCTTCTGGCTGTGGGACTGCTTGCCCTCCACCGCCACGTCAGCAAACGCATAGCTCGCAATGCAGACTCTGATTCACAGGTAAATAGACTTAAACTCCCTTGAAACTACCTTTAGTTACGCTTGAACCATTTTTTTTTAACTCCCTTGAATTTCCATAGCATGTTTGGACTCACTTATATTCTCTTGAACTCTCTATTAGCAGCTCAAAGAATGTCATCAAAAACACTCCACTATATTCTCTGGAAGTCAATGTCAAGAATGTCATAAAATACGTTACATTACTTGAACTCTTATCAGCAACACAGAAATCATAAAATACCCGCCTTTATATTTTCTTGAACTCTCTTGGTAACTCAAAGAATATCATGAAATACACTGAGGCAATCTTCTTCAAACTCTCTACTCCCAAGCTGCAGATAAAAGTTATGGGCCATTGTTTCCTCATGCAGGTGCTCGGGCTACAGATGGCACCCTCTGCCAACGCAGCGTCATCTACCTCTATAGAAAAGGACCCCCCGAAGCCCCCTGCTAAGCCCCGGGTAAAGTCACTGGACACCTTTAGAGGGTAAGCTAAAGGCTCTCATTAACATGCAGCAACCTCCTTGTTTGGATTTATATTAATGCCTGCCTTAGAGGAGGGCAAGGCTTTCGACCATGCCTGCCTTTCTGTGTGTCTGTTCATTGTTAAAATATCTGAAAAGTGGCTTGGCCTATAGTCACCATTTTTTTGAACATCTGTGAAAAGTGAATAACTGATGGCAAATACATGATGAAAAACTGATTGAATGAATGACTTGGAGCAGCCATAGGAAGAAAAAAACATTATCTCCTATCATATACCATTATAAAATACTACAAAATTAAAGTGACGGAGAACAGATATTAACACCTCTTTCTGCGTTGTCTTGGCACTATCATCAGCATCAGCATCGTACTCATGATCTTCGTGAACTACGGTGCTGGCGGTTATTGGTTCCTGGAGCACGCCACCTGGAACGGCCTGCAGTTGGCTGATCTTGTGTTCCCATGGTTAGTGGCGCTGTTTACGTTAACTTTTTTTTCTTTTTCATTGTCTTTTTCATTGTATATGTCTATTTCTCTGGGTAGATAAGTTTTCCAGTCAGCTTTGATATTGGGTCTACATAATTCCATCCTCCTCTTCCTTTCTCTATTCTCCATTTTCTTTTATTGGTCATTTCTTCTTTAATCGCCATTGTAATTCCATCCTCCTCTTCCTTTCTCTATTCTCCATTTTCTTTTATTGGTCATTTCTTCTTTAATCGCCATTGTAATTCCATCCTCCTCTTCCTTTCTCTATTCTCCATTTTCTTTTATTGGTCATTTCTTCTTTAATCACCATTGTAATTCCATCCTCCTCTTCCTTTCTCTATTCTCCATTTTCTTTTATTGGTCATTTCTTTTTTAATCACCATTGTCTTCCTTTTTATCCTACCCTCGACACCTTGTTTCCACCTTCAGTTACTTCTTTAACGATTTCTTCATCTCCTCTTTCCTTTATAACTTCTTCCTCCTTCCCTGCCCATCCCTGCAAAGTAATAAGTATGTCATGTGTTGAATACCTGCCATTCACATATTACACAGTGAGTAGAATTACCACATTGTCCTCCTTGCTATCATAATAATTTGCAGCGCATCACAATAGTAACTACCACTAATGTATATTTGTGTGTGTGTGTGTGTGTGTGTGTTTATAGGTTTATGTGGATCATGGGCGTGTGTATTCCTATGGGCTTGTCCTCCGCCCTTCGCCGCAAGACTCCTCGCTTCACCATTTTTGCCAGAATACTGAAGGTGGGTTTCACTTCATCTTTTTATGGTACTCTGATAAAAACATTCATTTTCTTTTTCTTTTCATCTTTGTTTTCATCTCTTACCACCTATTCATCTCTTCAATCACTTCATTTTCATCCCTCGTCCATGGAGCACCTGTACAGTTCTGTCAAAAACACCATTGTAATCCCCTGTCAACCCTACACCCTCATACTCTTCATCTGTTACTTTTACACCACTCATCTGTCACTCTTACACTCATACTGTTTATTTGTCACCTCTGTTACACTTAAAGCCACTGTCACATCTACCCGAATAAGGTCGACAAACGCACCCGAGACCCGAGTCGTAGCGGTAATTTTTCATGGTCGGCAACCAAAATCTCCGGCATGCCGCCGAGTTTTGACGCGATTCGGCCGTGTCGGAAGGTGCCACGATTTTTTATCGCATGAACTAAAAACATCTTGGTGCTGGCAGACACTATCAAAAAGACGGGCAGTAGGCGTGCATTCGGGCGTGTCAGCGTGCATTCACCGACATAAAAAAAAAATATATAAAAAAAAAATAAAATAAAAAAAACTTGAATTTGTCGCCGGCAGCGTCAGGATTCGTCAATAATGCCCAGACCATTCCCGGACTATGCGCCAACCATGCCCGACCACTTGGTGGGCGTTCACCGAATTTTGACAGTTGAATCGGTGACCTGAATCAAACTTCAAGATAGTCCTCTTTGGATTCTTTTTAGGAGCAGTGAGTAGCGGGCTTTTTTTTTTTTTTTTTTTATTAATGTTTGCTTTTTGTGTGCCCTTGAACTGTCTCTGCTGTAAAAAAAAAAAAAAAAAAAAAAAGTCCGCCGCCGGGCGCCCGGCGGGCTTGGGGGGGAGTCGCCGACAGCCACCACTCGCTCACTCCACCTTCAAGGTGTGTGTGGAGGTGGGGGGGGGGGGCAGGTCGGCAGGCGGTCGGCGTGCACTCACCGACCGACCGCCGACTGCGCCAAGAATTCGTGGCGCTGTCAGGCCGGAGTCAGCGACCATACGCCGATCGGTCGGCGATGGGCCGGCATGCGGTCAGGGTCGGTTGCCGGCAGTCTTGGCGTGCTTGTGGCCGGCCAAGAATCGGGGGTAGTTAGCGACAAAACCATTACGACTCAGGCCTCGGCGCGTTCGCCGTCCTTGGTCGTGATGGTGTGACGGGCTTTGTGCACTTCTTCCAGTCACCCCTAAACGCACCTCCTGTCACCTCCACTCTTCATGCTGCTCTCCTTTACCCATCAGCATTCAGCAGTGTTCCATCAAGCTCTTAGTCACTCTTATGTCACCCTTACACTCATTCACTCTCCTGTCACTCTTATTCCTCCTGTTACTTTTGTTTTCCCCATCACCAGCATTCCATCAAACTCTTCTTCATTCTCTCATCACCTCCATTCCTTCTGCTACTCTCCATTTCCCGTCACCAGCGTTCCATCAAGCTCTTCATCCTGGGCATCATCCTCAACTCCCTTGGTGGCTGGATCTCGCTCGACAAATACAGAATACCTGGAATCCTTCAGAGGTTCGGTGCCTGTTACCTTGTCACCTCCTCCATCGCTCTCGCCTTCACGCCCGACCAGCCCAAGCAGTACCAGGTTAGAGTTACATAGAGTTTTATATTACATAGATGCACTGTGCAAATGTACTTTCTATGCAGTTTGTTTCTGGCTCTCTGTTAAAAGCCATGTAGCCTATTCATCTTTTCCATGGCTCAGAGTGACGTGGGCATCGCCATGAGTGATGTGCTGCAGCTCCTCCCTCAGTGGGGGATGCACCTCCTCCTCCTGGCAGCCCACACCCTCATCACCTTCCTCCTTCCTGTCCCTGACTGTCCAACGTGAGTGTGTGTGTGTGTGTGTGTGTGTGTGTGTGTGTGTGTGTGTGTGTTCTATATTTCATACTCCCTACTCCCTCACAAGAACTTCCCTCCAGGGGGTGGCTGTGGCAGAAGTGTCTCCATCTCTCCCTGTTATGGCACTCCCTTTCAGCACACTCAATCCTGCTGCTTCCAACTCTCACTCTGATACTTGCTCACCCTATTGATCCACTTCACAGGTAGTCTTCCCCTGGCACCCCCTCCCTCACTTACTCTCTTCACAAATACATTCATTCTCCTCATGTGTCCAAACCATCTTAGCGTACCTTGCTTCACCCATTCAAACAATCCACAATCCACAATCCACTTCTGTCACTCCCATACCAACTTCTCATACACGTGTGTGTTTGTCTCCATATTTGTATTTCTTTTCATCTTACCACTACAATTGTCACCACCTTCCCTTCTCTCTCTCTCCCCTCAGTGGTTACTTGGGCCCTGGAGGTGTTGCACTGCTCCAGGATGGTGTCTCCTCCCCAAAATGTATCGGGGGTGCGACCGGGGAAGTGGACAGGTGGCTGCTGACCTCCAGCCACATCTACCAGAACCCGACAGCCAAGTTTGTCTACGGCTCAGCCGCCTTTGACCCTGAGGGAGTGCTGGGTGAGGCTTTATGTCTTTGGTTTGTTCTTATTCTGGGACAATTGTAAAGCATCTTAGGGTTCACTAAGGAATCAGGGGGACCAGAATGTGTTGTTATATTGTGTTATTCGTTACTGGGGTGCTAAAAGGTAAAATGGATGTGAAAATGACGCTGTTATCCTTCTCACCCTGTTCCCAGGCACCTTGACATCTATCTTCCAAGTGTTCCTGGGGTTCCAGGCAGGGATGGTCCTGCAAGCTCACACCAGTCACAAAGCAAGACTGGTGCGCTGGGTGGTCTGGGGTGTGCTGATGGGGGCGTTGGGGGCTGGCCTGTGTGGTGCATCCATGAATGACGGTGTGATACCCGTCAACAAAAACCTATGGTGAGTGTGTATGTTTGTGTTTGTGGTGAATGTGAGTTCATTTGTTGAGACAAGGCAAGGCATGAGTAAAAGTTTTGGCAGGTTCTATCTACTTCTACTTCAAATACACAAGGCTACGATTAGACTTGAGCCACTGCCAGGTATCTACCCACAAATTAATGGTTTAGATCAACTTGCTGCAGACTTATGGAGTGGTCATATCCTTGATCTGTGGTACCAGTTTGATAGCGTTTTGTTTTATCTCCTTAGGTCCATGTCATTCGTGTTTGTCACCTCCTGCTTTGCATTCCTCCTGCTGGCCTTCTGCTACCTGCTGGTGGATGTCTTGGGTGTCTGGACAGGCACACCTTTCTTCCAGGCAGGTGAGTTATGCAGGTGTGCTGGGCATGTTGAAAATCTGCATGGAACACTTACTTTCTTGAATATATTATGCATGGTATACATCCTCTTAAATCCTTTCCTCAGTTTCTCTCTCTCCCCCCTACAGGCATGAACAGCATCTTCCTGTATGTGGGGCACAATGTCACGTACAACCTTTTCCCGTGGCACTACAAGATTGGCCCCATGAACACTCACCTTAGCATCCTCATTGAGACGCTCTGGGGCACCACCCTCTGGGTCATCACCGGCCTCTATATGCACCACAAAAGAAAGTTCTACACCGTCTAGGTACCTTTTTTCTTCCTTTTAATATCCTGTTAAGGTCGATAATAATTCTGAGGTCTCATATGTCAGAGCACTGTAATGATTTACTTCGGTTATTATACAAAGACATATAAAAATATAAGTATATTCTTGCCTGAAAGCAAATTAATGGGTTCAGAATGATAATCTTTTGTATTAAAGGGTTAATATTGTACTAATGTTACATCAGCCTGGCTCAGTCCAAAGTAAGGTTATCAGGCCCAAATCTGATATATTATTTAAATATACCTACTGTGAAAACGATTTTTGTACATTGGTAAACATTGTCCACATTCACATTTCATTGCTGTATGGCTCCCTGGTAACATAGGAGATTAACAGCCTATTCCACATTAATAAAGTATTTATTTTCATTATTGTATTACTGGATTAGGCTACTGAGCTTTCACATTCTACTTAGTGTTGTTCGTGTTCTTCTTAACAATATAATCTTATAACATAAGGTCCAAGAAAAGAACACAGATGTCGAGGGAGTCATCGTCCTTTACAGCTTACCCTTCTCACACTCACAGGAAACTAGATTGATAACAAGAACAGATGTCTGATAATATTTGACGCAGCAGAATAAAGAGTTCCCTGAAGAAGCAACTCATAAATATGCACAAGGTCACATATAATTAGGTGGCCTCCTAGTAACACTACATAAAGCCTCAGTGTTCCTACTGAAGCATGTCATAGAAGTTATTTATAAGACAAAACTAACATACACATTAAATTGAAAACAGGATAATTACATTGAAATAAGTGTAACAAAATAATAACATGTAACAAATCAAGTTCACTAATACTTTAACATTACAACAACAAAAACTGCTGGACCAAAAACACGTCTATACATAATTTGATCATTAATCCATCTGTCAATACTACCAACGTTATTTGGCTGATGGCGACCCAGCTGAAGGTGAAGCAAGAGCGTAGGAAGTGGTGCGGATGACAGGCACAATTTCATCATCATTACCAGACTTTTCTGCATCATCCCTGAGGAACTTGACATCATCTTTGGCAAACTTGAAGAAGAGGAGGTAAAGGACCACTGCCAAGGCACAGATGCTTCCGGGGATGGGGTCTGGGAGGAGGATAAACCAAACCACCAGACAGGCGTTGAATATCACGACGCCCAAGGTACCAAACCACCACATCCACTCAGGGCCTTTCGTCTCCTCGTACCGCCTCTGAGAATGGTTGAAGCGGAGTATTTATTATTTCTTTGCAGTAAAGGAGGCAGTTCAGGGGTGTAACAAATAGAAAATAGTTCTCCAAGAACTGCTCTCACAAACAGGACAGAAGTTACAAGAAAAGGTCAAATAAGGGTGGCAATGTGTCATGATACTCCCCTATTGAAAGCATTCAAGTTGTATGAAGAAGGAAATACATACAAGGAGAGGCTGTAATGCATAGAAAGTTTTGTTTAGTCAGCGCAACATCTGTGGTCATATGCCGGAGAGAGACAGAAGGGGAAGGAATTATAGGAGGAGGGAACAGGTCCCAGGAGACGGGACACAACCCCCGATTAATACCTGGCACCCATTCACTGCTGGGTGGACAGGGGCATAGGGTATTGGAAAAGCCGCCCAAATTTTTCCACTCCGCCCGGGAATCGAATCCAGGCTCTCTCGGTTGTGAGCCGAGTGTGCTAACCACTGCACCATGAAGCCCCCTGCAATGCTTATTATTGGAAAATGTGAGAGAGAGAGAGAGAGAGAGTGAGAGAGAGAGAGAGAGAGAGCATAATCATACCTCGTGGAATAGGAAGAGGAGGCGTCCAGTGAGGGCGAGGTAAAAACTGGTGATTACAGCTATTCCCACACACATCCAGGCCACTGCCGAGAAGAATAAAAATTACTCACTTATACTAGATATGAAGCTTGAACCCTAGGGAGAAATGATGAACAAGATCAGTTTTCATTAACTACGAATATTTAGTGCATTTTTTTAGAGTAATTAACCAAAAAATGTTGTTGAAGTCCCTCCCAAGGAATGTGTTGACTGACTACTGATAAAAGTAAGGAATTGTTTAAGCTACTCAGGCAATCACTCAAAGAATATTTTGGCCACAGCTATCATAACAAGTTTAAGAAAAATGTCTGTGTCAAGCACAGGCCAAAGTTAAATATGTAGCTGTAGCCTATCTTTAGGCAGATTGTCACCTTGGTTGTCTTGGTGCTCAGGCCTCAGCACCAGGCTCAGCATCACCAGGAAGCCAATGATCTGTCCCAGTGCTGTCACCTGTGGGGGCAACAGAGATAAATTAAAAGACAAACCAATCAAAACTTGACTGCACACAACCAAGCTCAAGGCAGTGAAACATTTAAATTTCAATACAGGACATTATCACTGGATTTTTACTCGTCTTAGTTGGCGCTATTATGAATACTATCGCTGGACTTCTATATTTGTAGGCATTGAAAATTAAAATATGCAGATTATCACTTATGGGTGAATAACAAAAGGATATTTTCACAGGATTTATAATTGTTTTGCAGGCAATTATGATAATAAAATCGAGTTTTCTATTTTGAATGATTTTT
>NC_066524.1:15509160-15526660 GCF_024679095.1 Eriocheir sinensis
CAAGGTGGTGTTGAGGGCTTCCACCTCCTGCCTGAGGGTGTTGGCCGTGGTCTGCAGGGCTGTGGTGGCCTTCATCTCCTGCCGCTGGGCCTCCAGTTCCATGGTCTTGTCCTGTAGGGAGGTCTGTGGTGGGCAAGGAGGTTGTAAGTATATTTTATGACTCGGTACCAAACCAACTAATTTCATTGATTGGCGAGATAATGGTGCCACCTATCCCTCGGCTCCCTTAACCCGGTAGCAGTGGGGATCATGTTTCTTAATGGTCCCTCCAAGCGAGAAAAATGAGAAAAAATCACCCCTAACACAAACCATTTCATAATATATATCAAAGCATTTGTAATCGGATTATGTATCATCTATTTTGGGGGGGTTTATATCAGGCACAAATTTGGCCCGTCGCTGCTACCGGGTTAACTATGAGTCCAATACTTAATTTCTGCACATCCTTCATCCAGCATAACTAGTCTTTCAGAGCATCCCTTTCTAATGTCTTCTATTACTTTCTCCTCCAACTAACCTCTTTTTTTTTTTTTCCCTCTTACTTTCTCGAACAAGCCCACCTCTTTTTCACTTCTTTGTCATACCTCTTTTTTTTCTTTTTTTTTCCCCTCCATTACTTCCTTGAACAAGCCTACCTTTTCCATGTTTTCCTCCATCCATACTTATATACTTTCTCTTTCCATGCCTCACTTCGTTCCTTTCCTACCCTATCCATATACCTTTGCCCTCTCCATTCCCCCTTCCAGCAACTCCCCCACACTTTCCTTTAATTTAATACCAAGCCATCCATGCCTTCCCTTTCTCCTCCTCTTTAGCCCAGGCCATTCACACTTCCTGCGCTCCCTTCCCTCCGTCCACTACTTTTACCCAAGCCATTCACTTCCCTCCCTCCCTTTCCTCCATTTCCCTCACCCAGGCTACCCACACTTCCCTCCCTTCCTTCATCTCTCTCAACCAAGCCATCCACACCTCCCTCTTTCCCTTCCTCACCTCCAGGTTCTTCAGTTGGTCCTTGTAGCCATCACAGTCAGCCTCCAGCTCCTCCACCCTGGCAGTCAGCTGGGCCACTCTTCCAACCTCCTCCCGCTCCCTCTCCTCCAGACGGCACAGTTCCTCCTTAGCACTCACCACCTGTGCCACGAGGAAATGTATTATTGACCACCGACTCCTGGTTATAGGCGTAAAAATATCACTCTTGGGTCCCGAAATTGACCTATCTTTCGGCCACTCCTCGACTTTTTTGTAGGAGCAGTGAGTAGCAGGCTTTTTTTTTCATTGTTTCTTTTTTTTTGCCCTTGAGCTGTTTCCTCTACTAAACAAAGCATGTGAGGGTGATTGTGAGTGGGAACAGACAACCAAATCATCAACACTGGCACAACAAAGTAAAGTATATCCTTAAAGTGTGTAAATACTTCCTGCAAAATCTTCATTATTCAAGACTCCAAATATTACTGTAAATGACTATGTTCTCCATTTTACCTTACGTTGAAATATTGTGTGGTCATACTTGGTGAGGGCCTACAGGGCTACCAAAACCTTCATACAAATACAAAACTAGACAAACAAACCAGATTAGGAGATAAAGCCACTTCCAAAAATGGTTCACATACACAATCATACAACTTTCTAAATGATTGGGACTGTTTTGAAATTCCTCTACTATACAATATTTGCAGAAGCAGTGCCAGTGGTTATTTTTTTGTTGTTTCCTCTTATTTTTTGCCCTTGAGCTGCTTCCTTTCCTGTAATAATAAACAAATAAATAATCATATACACTTACCTTCACCATCTCCTTCTCCACCTGCTCCTCCGCCTCCTTCAAGTGGTTCTCGAGATCGGATATTCTTGAGCGGAAGGTCATGCGTTCATCCTCTGCCTCCCTCTCAGTGGCGGCGGCCTGGTGGCGGAGCGAGTCCACGGTGTCCTCCAGGTTGTCTCTCAGGGAGGTGAGGTGCTGCTTCTCCTCCCTCAGGGTCTCGATACACTGCTGCATCTCCTCCACGGCATCACACTTCTTATGCATGTCAATCTGAGCAAGGGAGGAAAGGAGGAAAGGAATAAGAAACACAATATACAAGAAAGAGAGAACATTATGAAGGAAATCGGAGAAAAACAAAAGAAATTAAGGTAAGGATACAAAGGAAGGACACACAAAGAGTTACTGAGTTAATGGGAGAATATGTGCTGGGTTTCAGGGGCCATGTGGCACTGAAACATCAAACAAAGAAAATAAGACAAGGAGATTAGGCACAAATAAAAAAGGTAAAGAAAAAAATAATAAAAAAGGGACTGACAGCAAAGTAAGCAAGGGACGTTTGAAGAAAACCAAAGACAAACAGGCAGAAATACAGAATAAAATAAAATTAGATAAAAATATATAGAAAGAAAGCAGGAAACAAATGGATGAGAATAAGATCATATAACAGGTAAACAAAGCATCCCTCCTTACCTTGAGCTGTATAATCTGAGTCTTGAACCCTTCAATGGCAACATGCGCTGTGGTCAACTCATTGTGGGTCGTCGCCGCTGCAATACGAGCCTCCTCCAGCCGCTCCTCAAGGTCACGGTTCTCGGCTTCCTCACATGCTAGACACACAAAACACACACATGTACAAATTAAGAATGATTTTATGTCACCAATGCACACACACACACACACACATACCTTAAGATGCACACATACATTAAGAAATATTTTGCCACCAAGGCACACACACACACTATAAAATGTACTATGTGTTTATATTTATTTGAAAGGTGAAAAATTGTATTCTCTGTTGATAGTATTCAATGTTAAGGTAAGATTTTAAACCTTCAACACTCACTAGTTACTCACACTTGTTTTTTCATGACTCACTCATCCACCTGCATCCACTCAAATAGCAAGGACTTTTAGCTATCAACAAAATCACTAGTTACTCACCCTGGCATATTCTTGACTCACCCACCCACACCCACACTAATGTTTACTTTAGACCTTCATTATTTACATCACACTCATATTTATATTATTTGCATCACATTCTTCTTCTTCTTTCTATTATCATTTGCAGTACATTCTTATTATTATTATTTGCATCACACAGACATTACATATTTCACATTTTCATTATTTGCAACACATACATCACTCACCCAGGCACAAACAAACAAACACACTCACCCAGGGCATCTTCCAGGTTCGTGTACTTCCTAACGAGATCCTTGAGGTGGGTGTCCGCCGTCACCTTCTCCTCCAGGCACTGATGCAGCTCATCCTTGACACTGCACAGCTCCCTCTCGGCCGCCAGCCTCACCAGACTCTCCTTCTCCAGCTCCTCCGAGGCCTGTGTCAACACCCTCCGCGTCGCCTCGTGCTCCAGTAAGGCCTCGGAGTATTTGACGCCCATTTCGTCCAGTTCACCTTCCAGGCCATTCATTCTGAGAGGGTGCAGTGTAATAAATTGCCTGCTTTTTACCTGCTCCTCCCCTCAATCCTAATTAATAAAAAATGATAAAATGATCTTTTCTATAATAAATAATCTCTGGTTTTCCATTGAATTCAAGACTAAAGAAACAAATGAGAAAAAATGCTGAACTATCAATTTTCTGGTCTGCTAATCTTCCGTCTTTCAATCCTATGTAGAACAAAGGAATAAAAGCCTTTCAAATTAGCAATACGTACCACACTTATACTTTTATAGTTCAGTTTCTCAATCCAATCCAAAACTAACAATGCCTTTAAAATTAAGAACACTGAAGTAATAATATTCTAGTTAACTCTTTTAATCTAATCCCAAAATAAAGATTCAATTTTTATAAAAGTTAACAAACCAGTCAACTCAACCCTACTCCCGGCCTCACCTTGCAACGTACTGAGCCTCTCGGTCGCCCGTCTTGGTCATCAGCTCTACTAGTTTCTGCTCCAGGTGGTTGTTGTTCTCCTCCAGGTGGGCCGCTCGCTCCTCCGCATCAGACAGACATTCCTCCTTGGCTCTCAGGTTCATCTTCAAGGTGATGAGTTCATCTTCCAATGCTTCAACCTAAAGAGGAGGAAGAGGAGGGTGAGTGTTGGCTTTTGCACCTTCTTCACTCTCTTCTGACAGCTTTTACGCATGTTCATAGAGTTGCTTATCGTTGCCATTGCTGATATTGCTCCCATATACTGTTTTAGTGATTTAGGGAAGAGTATATGTATTTTTACGGTTATTTACTGGGAAGAAAGCATTGTTATTTTAGTAATTAGCTTCATTTGTTATTTAGATGAGGATGGAGAGCTGTCTTGACATTACAATTGCTGCAACTCATTATTTTCATTTAGTAGAGGGAGAATGGGCTGCATTATTATTATTATTGTTTCTTTTGTTAATTCTAAAGTAGAGGAAAAGTTTAGTTTGCCTGTTCTTCCATGTTTCCTCTTCCTTCTCCTCCACTACCAACACTACTAACTCAAACTCCTCCTGCTCCTCTTCTACCACTATCACCACCCACCACTTCTGTGTACTCACCTGGTTCTTCTTAGCCAACAGGTCATCCTCAATCTTCGAAGCCATGTTCATCTGGACCTCAAATCTCTCCTGGAGGCTCATGGTCTCGTTGGCTTTCTGGTTCATCTGTGGACGGAGAGGATTTGACGTGATGTGACATTTTCCTTTCTTTATTATTATTTTTATGGATTTTTTGTTTGTTTCTTCTTTTTTTTTTTTTTTAATGATTTGCCATTAATTTTGATATCTGATTTATTTTCACTTCTTTTTTTATTACATTTTCCTTTCTTTATTATTATTATTATTATTATTATTTTTTTACGATTTGCCATTAATTTTGATATCTGATTTATTTTCACTTCTTTTCTTACAGTTGGACTTTTTTTTTTGTGAGTGTGGGGTACACAAAGGTAAAGTTTGGGGTATACACTATAGCCGTGCATGGTCTTGGTGCCCATCTCCGCCACATAGGGCCTTGACACTATTTCCTTTACTTTCTAATCTATGCTTCCTTCCCAACTTTTCCTTGCTCACATCTCTATTTCCTTTACTTTCTAATCTATGCTTCTTTCCCAACTTTTCCTTGCTCACATCTCTATTTCCTTTACTTTCTAATCTATGCTTCTTTCCCAACTTTTCCTTGCTCACATCTCATCTCCACCTTCTCCTTATTAACATCTCTTCTACATATCTTCTTTTCAACACCTTCACACTTCATTTTACCTTCTCTCTTCTCTCACCACTTCCTTACCCAGCCCTCTTCAGCTCCTCCTTACTCACACCTCTTCTACCCCTCCATACTCAACCCTCTTCTACATATCTCCAAAACCTCATTCACACTTCACCTTCTCTCTTCTCTTCACCCACACCTTCTCTGCATATCTCATCTCCAAAACCTCATTCACACTTCGCCGTCTCTCTTCTCTTCACCCACACCTCTCCAAAACCTCATTCACAAGTCACCTCTCTTCTCTTCATCTCTTCACCTACTCCTCCTCTGCATATCTCATCTCCAAAACCTCATTCACACTTCACCTTCTCTCTTCTCTTCATCTCTTCACCTCCTCACTCACACCTCCTCTACACATCTCAATTCTGACACCTTCATCACACTCCTCCTTTACCACACACACATAGTCCACCTCCTCCTCCACTAACCTCCTGCTGCAGCGAGGTAATAAGGTCACTCTTGGCTTCGAGGTCATAATCCTTGGCGCTGACGGTGGCCTGGAGTGTTAGCATCTGGTTCAGCTTAGACTCGGCCTCCTCCTGCAGGTCAATGGCAACGCAGCGGACAGTCTCCAGCTCCCCTTCCAACTCCTGAATCCTGGTGTTGGACTGACTGACCTGAGAGGAGAAGGCAGTGGTGGTGGTGATGGTGGTAATGATGGTTGAGGATGATAGTGGTGGTGATGGAGAATAATGGTTGTCGTGGTGAAGAGTAATGGTAGTGGTGGTGGTGATAGTGGTGGTAATGATGGTTGAGGCTGGTAGTGGTGGTGATCGAGAGTAATGGTGGTGTAGCGGTTGCCTGATATACAGTGACCCATAGCGATAGAGAAAATGTTTTGGAAATGGAATAGTATGTACTGAGAGTGAGAGAAGAGAAAGAGAACGTGGTGAGTTAAGGGTATACTGAAGAAATGAAGGTGGAGAAAACGAGAAAGAAAATGGTGTGTGTTATGGGTCACTACGGTGGTAAGGGCAAGGATGGTGGTGGTAGTAGTGATGGTGTTTTAACGGCAGTCTAATGAAGGAAGGAGGAAGAGGGAAATGACGTCAGTGTGAGAAAAATTATAACATGAGGAGGGTAGAGGAATGGAAATAATAGAAACAGTAATTATAATATGTAACTACACCCCCTAGCACTATTAGCAAAGCAATAAAATGAAAAGATAATAATAATAATAATAATAGTAACCCAAAGTATAACCCGGTAGCAGTGGCCAAATTTTTGCCATGATATAACCCCCCAAAAATAGATGATGCATAAACTGATCACAAATGCTTTGATATATATTATGAAATGTTTTGCGTGAGTGATGATTTTTTCTCATTTTTCTCGCTTAGAGGGACCATTAAGAAACATGATCCCCACAGCTACCAGGTTAAGATGTAACAACAATACTAATACAACTATCCCCCTCCCAACACTGCCACACTCACCTCCTCCTCCCTTGCCACAATCTCTTTCTCAAGGAACTGCTGCAGCACCTCCTTCTCCTTCACCTCCATCTCCATCTGGTGCACCCGGGCCCGCAGCTCCTCCACCCTTGCCTTCTCCACCTCCAGGTTGGACAGAAGGCCCCTCCGCTCCCCCTCCACCTCCACTAGACTCTCCTCCAGTTTGGATATCTGAGGATGAGAGGAAAGATTAGGAGGGAAGACTGACGGAGAACAAAAAGTCAAAGTAAACAAATAAATATACAAACAAAAATAGATAAAAATAAAACAGAACACCTTCCATCACCTGAAGTAGAAAATGGGATAAAAATAGACTGTAATCACGTTTTTTTTTACCTCTCCCCAACTACTGCTTCCCTTCACTCATAACCTGGATCAGAAAAGGGATGAGACTAGAATAATCCCTTTTTCCTTTTTCAACTGACTTTTCCTTGTTATTATTATTATTTTTTTTTTTTACATCAAAGGATACTGCTCAAGGACAACAAAAAAGGGGGGGGGAAAAAGGACCGCCACTCGCCGCTCCCACTAAAGTAAAAAGTAAAGAGTAAATACTTTTCTAAATGCTAACTAATGCTTTTCTTTATCCATCACGGCCAGAAATGGAAAAAAGACAAAAAAGAGGCTGGTGTCAATCCTCTTCATTCCCTCTCCCTCTCTCTAGTGCCTGTCTCTCTCACTCTTCCCTCTCTGGCACATGTTTGTCCCTCTCAGCCACCTCTCACTCTTCTCTCATTGGTGTCTGTTTCTCCCCCTCTCTTTCTGGTGCCTGTTCCTCACTCTTCCTCTCTGCCACCTCTCCCACTCACCTCCTTAAAGCGTACGGACAGCTGCTGCTCCTTCTCGTCCCTCTCCCGCTGCGCCTCACTCAGGTCACCGATCGTGGCCTCCAGCTGCGAGATCTTGCTGCCACGCTCACTGACCTCCACCTGCAGACTGCTCAGTGTCTCCTCGTACTCTGAGACCTGGGGGAGAATAGATAGTGGAGTGACGGTGACAGTATAGGTAATACAAAATGTGGGTCTGGACAAAGAAATAGATGGAGTAAGAAGAAAGAGGTGAAGGAGGTGAGAGATGTAAGCAGGAGTGAAAAATATAAAGGTAAATTTGGGGGTATACGCTGATAAAAGTTAGGGGAAAAAAAAAAAAAAAGAGAGAGAGAGAGAGAGAGAGAGAAATATGCAGGAGGATGAGGAAGAGAGGACAGATGAAGGTTGGAGTGAAAAATGTAGGTTTGGAAAAAGAAAGATGAAAGTGGTGGTGGAGGAGGAGGAGGCAAGAGATAATGATGGGGAGTAAAATATGTAGGATTAGGAATAGCATGAAGAGGAGGAGGCAAGAGATGGAGACGGGGAAAAAAAAAAAAAAAAAAAAAAAAAAAAAAAAAAAAATTAGATGAAGCAAGTGGACAAACAGGAAGTGAAAATGAATGAAAATGAAATGCAAAAAAAAAAAAATAAATAAATAAATAAAAAATAAATAAATAAATAAATAAATAAATAAATCCCTAAGACAGATTAGTTTTGATTTTCCTTAACAGCAATGGAAGCAGCTCAAGGACAACAAAAAGAGAAAACAAAAAAAAGTCCATATTAGTATTAGAACATTGATATATTGGTGTATTAGGATATATCTAGCTTTACTCAGTGTTTTTTCTGGTATGTCAACTTTGCAGGATTCAGATAAAAAATAAAACTATAAATATATAAAATAAATAAACCAACACTCACCTTAGAATTCAGATTACTCAAGCTTCCGTTCAGGAGTTCAATCTCAATATCCTTCTTGATGAGCTCCTCCCTCTGGCTCTCCCTCTCGTGGTTGTGCTGCTTCATAAGAGTCTCGTACCGTGCCACCAGCGACTGCACCCGCCCCTCCACCTCCTCCCTGTTGCGGCGAGTCTCGTTCAGCTGTAAGGAAGACGTGGTGGTGGTGGTGAGGAAGGGAGGAGAGAAGGGTGGAGCTGAGATAGGTGAAGAAGTGCAGTTTTTAAAGTAAATCATAAGGGTACAGTATCAGTGAATTTCAGGTATTGGATGAGCAGGGCTGTTTTTTTAAGGCTTTCTGAACAGCATAGAATCAAAATGAGGAAAATGGGATGGAAACAAAAGGAGGGTTAAGAAAAATGGAAGAAGGGAAGAAGGAGAAAGGAAGAGAAAGAAGAGGGAGGAGATGAGAGGAGGGAACAAAGGAAGGAAAAAAATAGGAAACAGAGAGAAATCAATCTATTTTGTATTACTTCACGAAAAAGATTTATTAACCTTGGAAGAAAAGTGTGTTGAAAGGAAAGAAGATATGAATTTCCCACTCACCGAAGCTTCCATGTGTCGCTTGCATTCCTCCGAGTCAGCCACCACCTCGTCCAGCTGCAGCCTCAACTCGGCAATCAGGTCCTCCTTCTGCAGCAGCGAGGCCTCCAGGTTGTCCCGCAGGAGGGTGAGGTGATCCACTTGCTCCTTGAAGATTGGCGGCAAAGACTCCAGCGACTGCTCAGACTGTAGAGGGGAAAAAATCTAAGTGACATACTGAAGAGGAAGAAGATATTTAGTACAGATTATATTCAAGAAGAAAAATGGAAGGAGAAAGGAAGAGAAAGAAGAGGGAGGAGATGAGAGGAGGGAACATGGAAGGAAAAAAGGAAGCACAGAGAAATCAACCTATTTTGTATTACTTCACGAAAAAGATACTGAGTTGAAAAAGCATTCCATTGTTCCCTCTCCCTCTTCCACATTATTTCTTTCTCTTTTACAACTCTCCTTCATCACCTCCTTTCTCTCCTGCATACAAGACCTAAATTCCTTCTTCCTCCATGACACAATACTCCTCCTTTTCCTTCCTCTTCCTCCTGCATGACATAAACTCCTCCTCCTCCTCCTCTCTTTCTCCTGCACAATACAACCTTCTCATAATCTCCTCCCTCCCACCCCCTTCCTACCTTCTCCTCCTCCTGCTGTGCCGTTGCTGTTGCTCTGAGCTGTGCAATTGTAAGCTGCGCCAATTTGAGCTCCTCCCTCGTGCTGTCCAGAGCCTCCTTCAGGGACGCAGTGGAGGACGGGGACGGTGGTGGCGGTGGTGGGGGTGAGGTGTCTGTGGGGATCGAAGAGGGTGTGACAACAGGTTATAAGTGGTAATGCTAGGAGTGTGTGCGCATGTGACGTGTAGGTAGGCAGCTGGGTAAGTATAATAAGTAAGGAAGGTAGGAAAGTAGGTATATATATTGATAGATACATGGATTGAGATAGAGATAAATAGGTACCTAGTTGTTGAGAAGGTGGGTAGGTATATAAATAGGCAGGAAGATAAGTACTGGATCAAGACTAAGATAATATTCCCCTAAGGTCAAATTCCTTCACCAACAACCTCCTTTTAGACAATATTCCCATGAGTCTGACAAACCTAAAATCAACATCACCAGTAACGTACCTGAATTAGCTTCCTCAGGTGTGCATAGGAAATTATCTTCTGTCTGGCTTCCTTCACTGAAAAATTAGAAGAAAAAAAGTTAGAACATTAAACAACTCGTCCTGACAAAACACGTATAATTTGAAACATAACTCCATTTGCAACACAAGACCATCAAATAACTAGGCTTTTTTTTTTTTTTCTTACAGCAAGGGAGACAGATCAAGGGCACAAACAAAAGTCAACAAATAGGCCCGCTAGACGCTGCTCCACCAACAGAAACAGGACAAGAAAATATGTACAAACCAACAATAGAACTTGAGTCACAGAAAAGAGAGAATGTTCCTTACTTGGTCATGTGTGGAGAGAAAACGTCATCATGATCCGTCTTTGTATCAACACTCTGAGAGCTCCTTCCACCCTGCAGTTCTGTCAGTCTAATGAGGAAAGAAAGGGATGAAAAGGTAAAGTAAAAAATCAGCCACTTTTTAGCAGTACAATTACTTCTACACCAAAACAGAACCATTAGATACAACTATAAGGGGACATCATATTTCAGATTGAAGCATGAGATAAATAACTATAGTGACATTGCGATGATTTATTATAATTCTACGGAAAAAAATATACACAAAATTATAACACATTCAAATTATATTATGAAAGATATATAACAAACTTATTACTCTCTAACTCATTTATTATCTCTCAAGGCTTCTCTCTTTCTCACCTCAGCTCCAGGGTAGTAATGTCACTCTTCAGCCGATCTCTCTCCTGTGTCATATTCCTGATTTGTGACTCCAGCTCCTCCCTCTTGCCCCCTGCTGCCCCCCGCATTGAGGCCCGGCCAGGGATTCGAGGCTGTGGGGCGAGGGAAAGCTGTGTTAGGAGGGGCAGGTGTGATACTCTATTTCAAAACCCACCCATTCATCTTTCAGGGAAACAAGCTTGTTCTCCTATAGATGTTACAGGCATCCCTACCTCCCCTTTCTTTTATATGAAGGAGGTGCACTGAGTAAGCTTGTTCCCCTATAGATGTTACAGGCATCCCTACCTCCCCTTTCTTTTATATGAAGGAGGTGCACTGAGTAAGCTTGTTCCCCTATAGCTGTTACAGGCATCCCTACCTCCCTTTTCTTTTATATGAAGGAGGTGCACTAACTAAGCTTATCTCCTTACAGCTGTTGCAAGCACTCCAACTTAGTTTTCTTTTATATGAAGGCACAGGGGGTTTAAGTGGCTTAGGGATGGGTAAGTCATGCCCAATGTATGGCAACAAGAACTTACTGAATGGATAAAGTGAAGCATAAATCAAGGAACATAATTAGAATTGAAAGGAAAGAAAAAAATACATGAAAACAATACCTAAAAATAATAATAAAAACTCCGGGTACAAAATATAATAAAAAAGTCAAATATTGAATAGCAATGGTTGCCTGTAAAATAAAAGAAAAGAAAACAATATAAACTTTGCTTTTCTGCCACTCACACTGAGGAAGACGCCCCCACTGGAGGCTGAGGACACATTGGAGCAGATGGAGGAGTTTAGGCGTGCGGAGGAGGAGGAAGAGGAGGCCATCATCTTCCTTGGGGTGGTGGTGGTGGAGCGGGAGGAGGCGGAGACAGAGTATGCCCCTGGCCCTGGCGTGTCCTATGGAAGAGGAGGAGAATTATGATGATGATGATAAGGAGGAGGAGAAGGTGGATGAAGATGAGGAGAATGGCAGGTAATAGACAAACCAAATGATGATATGGCAGCATGAACAAAAATGATAATAGTAAATGGCAAGCAATACTATACACAAAATACCAATATGTATCAGTCTATACGAAACAAAATACATTACAGCATAACAAGTAACGCAGAGAAATTAATAAGGAAAATAAGAAGTAATGTTGATATTGTGTATACTTCCTAGGCACAGACAAACCAACATCAAACAACAGGTAATTTCAAACACAACTCCTCACCGCTGCACATTCCTTCCATCTTAGGGACTTGTCGAGGGAGACGGCCCCTGCCAACTTCTTCTCCAGCTTGGGGTTGTAGGCGGTGGGCGGCGGGGCACAGCCTGGCGACGAGTGAGATGTGGGTGAGCAAGCAGGGTAGTAATTAAGCGCAGTGATTCCTCATAATTACCAGAAGCAGTAATGAGGTTTCAAATAGGGAGAATTTTATGAGGTCACACTATGAAAACTGGAATTACTAATGTGAAAACACTACCACATTTGTGTCTGTGGCTGTCTATATCTATTGTTGTGATTGTCCTCAGTCTTACAAGATAACTACACCAAGTAAAGTAACCCAACCCAAGAGTATAATCTAACTTGATCCCACTACTAACAATTCCACTAAATAAATTAAGTATAGAATATCTTAGCAGTCATTAATTACTGATCCAACACTCCATACATACCCTAGCTACACATTATCGATGTCATAAAAACCATATATTGTATACATGGGAAATTGAAGCTTATTTGAAACTTTTCTCGGAGCGGAGTGGAAATGACAAAACGTTGGGGACTAAACTAATGCCCTGATAAACAAATATAATAATTCAATAAATCACACGATACACATAAAGGTAAGCCATAAAACACTCCCTAGACCCTATGTAAGCCTTCCCTGTGCTTGGAAATAGAGATATGGATGAGAGCAAAAATATGGTGTAGGGTGTGTGGATGCTAAACAGACTGAATACAAAAACTTGAAATAAACCTAAAATAACAATGAACAAGGCAAAGACAAGCTACACACATAAAGCTAAGGCACTAAAGACTCCTCTGACATAAAGTAATCCATCCCTGTCCCTGTAAATAAGGATATATGAAGGAAAAAGAAACTATGGCATATGTGTGGATGCTAAACGGACCATACACAAAAACTTGAAATAAACCTAAAATAACAATGAACCAGGCAAAGACAAGCTACACACATAAAGATAAGACACTAAAGAATCCCCTGACACTAAGAAAATCATCCCTGTCCCTGTAAATAAGAAGATACGGAGGAAAAGGAAAATATGGCGTATGTATGGATGCTAAACGGACCCAACACAAAAACTTGAAATAAACCTAAAATAACAATGAACCAGGCAAAGACAAGCTACACACATAAAGATAAGACACCAAAGAATCCCCTGGCACAAGGCAACCCATCTCTGAGTCCGTAAATAATGATATAACGGAAAAACAAACCATCAACAAACGGCCATAGCCAGGGTACAAAATGGACACTGGGGGGACAATAGATGAACAAAAACACTAATTTCCTCCTTTCTCACCGACTTCCTCGTTGAACCGCTTGAGCTTAGCCTTGGAGAACATGCTGACGGATAGTTTGACAGACGGAGGGAAGAAACGACCCCAATTTAGCCCCGAAACACCTGGAAAATAAAGACCAACGGCGCCCTCCTCAAGTCCTTCCCCGCGCCGGCGATTTAAACTTACTGAACTGGCCATTCCTGCAGCGTTGCCAATAGGACCAGATGTAGCGGAAACAAGGTAGAAGTTTGATTGATGTAGTGAAATAGATGTTTATAGAGCCCCACTATGTTAAGTATTTATATTTTTACATACACATAAATAAATAGGTACCAGAGGGAAATAAAGACTAGCGGCGCCCTCCTTTACCGTTGCAAATGTAGCGAAAATAGCAAAGAGTAATGGGGTGGGCTTTCTTTTAATGACCCTCACCATGGAAATTATTCATAGTTTTACACACACAGAAATAAATGGATAAATAAATGAATAGCTATAACTAGACAGAGAGAGAGAAAGACAGCTACATTAAAGCATAGACACTTCAAACACTTCCTAGCTACTTCTTTTCTGAGCAAAATATTCATTGTTTCACATATACAAAACTAGATATATAAATAAATGAGTAAGTATAACAAGATGCATAGAGATGTATATGATTAGAACATTGGCGCACTTCCTACACTTCACCGCTACTCCTATTCTATATGTGCGTCCATTATTGAAATATCACTAATTACTCCTTAACTCAACAAAAATATTAATCTTACATAAAGTTAGGTTGAATTAAGCATATAGATATTAATAAAGTAGCGAGAGCATCAAAAGTAGCCCGATTCGCTACTTTAAGTCCCATATGGCACCACTGCGCTAAGGTATGCCAGCTGTTGATTACCACGTGCTTTCCCGCCAAATAATAATAATATGAATTTGAAGAAGAAGAAGAAGAAGAAGATGATGATGATGATGATAATGATGATGAATAACAGTATAATAGCAATAATTAACGTCTACAGTATATCATTGCAAATACAGGTGAAGGAGGAATAGGTATGGTTGAAAGTTTGTGGTAAATATTATGAATGAGGAGAAATCTAGCCAATATCAGGTGTATATATATATTGTCTGTATTCTTAAACACTTTCAACTTTCACATCAATTACTTCTAAAGGCCAAAGAAAAGAGGTAAAATGCGTTCTCAGGAGTTTTTTTCCACGTCCATAGCATAGATTAAGCCTTGCCAAACTACCACCAGGACCAGAAAACTACTCATGGAAAGACCCACAACAACCCTTACGAAAGCCTTGTCAAATGTGTGTACTTGCAGGGCCTAATGTTTAAAGAAATGGCTCTGTGTCTCCTCGTATTCTGTGAGTCTGTTGGCCGTATCCTTATAAACACCGGCGCCCAAGCTCACATATTTGACAAGGCTTTCGTAGGAGTTGTGGGCATTTTCGAGGGTAGTTCTGGTGGTAGTCTCTGTGTGTGTGTGTATGTCTGTGTGTGTGTGTTTGTGTATTCCCTGGTGGTAGTCTGGCCCTTCGTCTGTACCATGAACCTAAAGCAACACTCATTAGAACCTTTCCGACCTTTGTAAATAGTTGATGTAAGAGGCGAAGGCGTCTGAAAATACCAGTGTGATAAGTATAAACCTTCACTCAGGGACGAAACATTCACGCTATAGGATTCACGTCTCAACTTCGGCGCCCAGGCACACACATTTGACAAGGCTTTCGTAGGAGTTTTGGGCATTTTCGGGGGTAGTTCTATGACCCTGGTGGTAGTCTGGCCCTTCGTCTGTACCATGAACCTAAAGCAACACTCATTAGAACCGGACTGATCTCCCTTTGCGGCCTTTGTAAACAGTTGATGTAAGAATTAAGCGGAGGCGTCTGAAAATACCAGCGTGATAAGTATAAACCTTCACTCAGGGACTAAACATTTACGTGTATCACAACTTCCTCTTCCTCCGGCCTTTTCAAACCGTCCTCTCTTCTTATTTTCACACCTTTTTTCCTCAATGTTGCGGAAATAGTGGAAATAGCTCTTATTATTTGACGTAAACAGAGACCCTAGCCAAGTTTTAACAGAGGAGGAGGAAGAGGAGGAGAGAAGGGAGAGAAGAGGGAGGGGATTAGAGGCTACGTCATTGAGCAGGAATAGCCAAGCCCCTCCCCTCGCTCTCCCTCCCTTTCTCTCTCTCTTTATCTCTCTCTCCCTCTCTCTCTTTCTCTATCTCTCCCTCCCACAATTCCTCCTCCACTCACACGGACACGCTGCCTCCCTCCACCTCTCCCGTTCGTCCGTTCGTCCGTTCCCTCCCTCTCTGTCTCTCTCCCTCTCTGTCTCTCTCTCCCTCTCTCTCTCCCTCTCTCTGTGCCCAAGGGAAGGAATTATCTCTCAAAGGTAAATTTCTCGCACTCTTTGGCAGTCATCTGTTTATCATTTATCATTCATTCTTGGCGTGTTTTTAATTTTTTTTTTGTTTATGTGTTTGTTTGTTGGATTGGATTGAAGCTCTTCGTGTTTACTTTTCCGGCAGATTTTTTTTTTTTTTATTGTTTGTGGGTGGGAGTTTTTTTTACGATGTGCTAAGAGATTAAGTGAAAAAATAAGTCGTGGTGTGAGAATTATTATATATGTGAAGTGTGGTTTTATTTCCGTCTTTATTATTATTATTATTGTTGTTGGAGGACTGTGGAATATATATCTTTACTTGTTTCTTTATGATCGACAGTTTGTGAGTGTGTGAAGTACGTGTGAAAATCGAAAAATAAGAAAAGAAAAAGAAAAAATGTAGGAAAAGGAAAATATCGAACTGAGATAAGAAAATAAAAAAAGAATGGATGAAAAAGAGAGACAGATAAGGAAAGATAAAGGAGCGAGAGAAGAAATCAACTAAAATCAAAAACAACAACAAGAATAGAACTACTACTACAACTACTACTACTACTACTACTACTACTACTACTACTACTACTACTACTACTACTACTACTACTACTACTACTTTTTCGTCGATAAAGAAGGTGAGTCATTCGAAGTATTGAACACCTGTCTGTCTGTCTGTCTGTCTGCCTGTCTGTCTTTGTTTATGTTTCCGTCCGTCTGTCTGTCTGAATGTATGTCTTTGTTTGGGTGTCCTTGTCTGTCTGTCTAAATCTGTCTTTTCTGTCCATCTGTCTGTCGTCTGTCTGCCTGTCTATCTGTCTGTTTGCCTCTCTGTTGTGTTGTTATTTTCTTCCCTGTTTCTCCTTTTTTTTCAGTATTTCTAGTCTGTCTGTCTGTTTCTCTGTCTGTCTATCTGTTTGTCTGTCACTATCTATCTACCTATCTGTCTGTCTGTCTGTCTGTCTGTGTTGCATTTGTATTTTCTTTATTTTTTTCCTTTTAATCAGTCTGTCTATGGGTCTGTCTACCTGTCTGTCTGTCTGTCTGTCTGTCTCTCTGAATGCCCGTCCTTTCGTTTACCTGTCTATCTAGTTAGCACTGTCCCAACTCTCTCTCTCTCTCTCTCTCTCTCTCTCTCTCTCTCTCTCTCTCTCTCTCTCTCTCTCTCTCTCTCTCTCTGTCGGCGGGGGGATCTAAACTTATTAATAGGAGGCGAGAAGGAAGCCACGTGCCCCAGAAATAGGCAACCTACTTGTTTACAGTGAATCGTGGGGAAACTATGTCTCTCTCTCTCTCTCTCTCTCTCTCTCTCTCTCTCTCTCTCTCTCTCTCTCTCTCTCTCTCTGTTATGTTATATTTGGGGTTTTCTTGATTTTTGTGATTTTTTTCGGTTGGATTCTGTATTTTATTTGTTTTTTCGTCTTTTCTTTATTTTTTTGGTTATTTTTTTGTTTTCTCTTTATTCTTAGTTTTTTGTTTGTTTTTTGTTCCTGTTCTTCCTGTTGTTATCATGTTCTTGTTGTTCTTTTCTTGTTCGTCTTGTTTCTTTCTTTTTCTTTCTTACTTTTTTTTTCCTTTATCGCTTTCGTTTTTCTTTTCTTCTTGTTCTTTTCCTTCTTTTTCTTCTTGTTTTTATCTTCCAATCATTCCTTATCTTCTTCTTTTTCTTCTTCTTCTTCTTCTTCTTCTTCTTCTTCTTCTTCTTCTTCTTCTTCGTTGTCTTCTTCTTCTTCTTCTTCTTCTTCTTCCTCTTCTGTTTTTTCTTCCAGTCATTGTTATTATTATTATTATTA
>NC_066524.1:15531660-15549160 GCF_024679095.1 Eriocheir sinensis
TCGTACATATGACCACAGATGTTGCGCCGACTAAACGAAACTTTCCAACTTTTCTTCCATTCGTTTGCCATAATGAAAGGGATCGATCTCTGTTTTCCTTCTTAACGAGCCTCCCTTCACTCCCCTTCCCGGGATACTTACACTCGAGCCCTTGTCATAAACACACCCTTCTCCTCCTCCTTCGATTCCTCCTCTTCTTCCTCCCTTCACCAACGTTATTACATTTTCCCCTCCGTCAGTAGTAACCAAGAGCCATCACCTCCACTCCATCACCATACCGCTATATTTTCCTGCTATTCCTCTTTGCTATACCTCCACGTCTTCTTCCATCCGTTTGCCATAATGAAAGGGATCGATCTCTGTTTTCCCTTCTTTACGAGCCTCCCTTCACTCCCCTTCCCAGAACTACTTTACACTCGTCCCCTTGACATAAACACACCCTTCTCCTCCTCCTCCTACTCCTCCTTCTCCTACTTCGATTCTTCCTCCTCTTCTTCCTCCCTTCACCAACGTATTACATTTTCCCCTCCGTCAGTGGTAACCCAGAGCCATTACCTCCACTCCATCACCATACCATTATATACAACCCCCTCGTTAGTCACTCCTCATCACCCTCCCCCCCATCACCCCTCCACACCACTACACACACCCCTCCATCCATCCCTTCGTCAGTAGTAAGGAACCACTACTATCACCTCCACCACACAACCCCTTCGTTAGCCCCTCTTCATCACCCCTCCACACCACTACAAACACACCCCGCCTTCCCTTCGTCAGTAGTAACCCATCACTACCACCACCATCACCCCTTCGTCAACTGTACCCCCCACATCCCCCCCTTCAGTAACACCCCCTCCATCCCCCCACACCACTATACCCACGACCCCTTCTTTCATGTGTCAGCCCCCCCCTTCCTCTAGCACCCCGCCATTAAACAGTTTCTTCGTTAGCTCCCCCCCCCCCCCCGTCCCCCCCACACCACTACACACGCCCTCGTCCCTTCGTCAGCCTCCCCGCCGGCGCCATGGTGTGTGGGTCGCCGCCGGGCCGCCTGAGGTCTCTGCTGGTGACTCGGAGGGGCGGCTTTCTGGAGGACCCCTTCTTCCGGGACGCCTGGGGCAACTACAACAGCGCCGTCAGGAGGATTGTGGACAGGTAAACACGGAACACACTCATGCAAATACGACGGACAGGTAGAGAGATGCATAGATAGACAGACAGACAGATAGATAGACAGGTAAAGAGACAGACAGATAGACAGATAAGGAACCAAATAGACAGACAGGTAAAGAGATCGATAGACGGGTAAAGAGACAAATAGACAGGTAAATAAATAGAGACAGGTAAACAAACAGATTGACAGACAGAAAAAGAAGACAAATAGTTAGACAGATAGACAGTATATCACTCAGGCTGGTATGTTGCGTTTAAGACAGACAAAGACAGACAGAAAAAAAGACCTAGACAGTTAAATAGACAGTCTTAGGTGGACAGGTAACAAACAGAGTGACACCAAGAAAAGACAGACAGAAAAAAGACCTAGACTGTTAAATAGACAGTCTTAGGTGGACAGGTAACAAACAGAGTGACACCAAGAAAAGACAGACAGAAAAAAGACCTAGACTGTTAAATAGACAGTCTTAGGTGGACAGGTAACAAACAGAGAGAGACACCAAGAAAAGACAGACAGAAAAAAAGACCCAGACAGTTAAATAGACAGTGTTAGGTGGACAGGATAACAAACAGAGAGGAACACCAAGAAAAGACAGACAGAAAAAAAGACCCAGACAGTTAAATAGACAGTCTTAGGTGGACAGGATAAGAGGGACAAAAAAACAAAACTACAGGAGCGAAGCCAGAAAGACTGAGGATAAGTTAACAGAAGCACAGACAAGATAAACAGACAGACAAACAGACAGATAAAGGGAGGTACAGACAGACAGGTTGGTACAGACTTAGAAGACAGACAGACAGACAGACAGACACAGCAAACGGTCGACTAACATTGCAACGTTCTAATATCTTTCTTTTTGTCCCTTGCTGGTCATAAATTCAGCTATAAAGTGTGTGTGTGTGTGTGTGTGTGTGTGTGTGTGTGTGTGTGTGTGTCCCTAGAAACACGGTAGCTGGCAACACTGTGTAAAGCTAACAACAAACACACACACACACACACACACACACACACACACTCACACGTGCATGATAACTCGCATGACTTAATAATGACGTAACCTCCTAAATCAGAGTAAATTGTTATTATTATTATTATTATTATTATTATTATTATTATTATTATTATTAGTGGTAGTTGAAGTAGTAGTAGTAGTAGTAGTAGTAGTAGTAGTAGTTTTATAATCTTGTTGCTAAGACTTATACATAACAAACTTGACCTTTCCTCCTCCTCCTCCTCCTCCTCCTCCTCTTACTCACCCCTCCTCCTCCTCCTCCTCTTACTCACCCCTCCTCCTCCTCCTCCTCCTCCTCCTCCTTCTTTACACACTTAACTCTCCCACTACACTTTACTCTGTCTCCTCCATCTGTACTCCTCCTCCTCCTCCTCCTCCTCCTCCTCTTCCTCCTCCTTCGTTTACTGCCCATTCTTCCTCGTCCCTCAATCTTTATGCACCATCTATCCTTCTCTCCCTCTTCTCTTCCTCCTTCTTCCTTAATCTCCCTCCTACTCCCTTTGAACCTCCTCCTCCTCCTCTCCCTTCCTTTCCCTTTTTGATACCCCTTCCATCACCCTCCTTCCCTTCTCTCTCCCTCCCTCCCTCCTTCTGTACCCCTTCCTTCTCCTCCCGTTCCCCTCCTCTCCCTTCCTTTCCCTTTTTGATACCCCTTCCATCACCCTCCTTCCCTTCTCTCTCCCTCCTTCCCTCCTTCTGTACCACTTCCTTCTCCTCCCGTTCCTCCTCTCCCTTCCTTTCCCTTTTTGATACCTCTTCTATCACCCTCCTTCCCTCCTCTCTCCCTCCTTCCCTCCCTCTGTACCCCTTCCTTCTCCTCCCGTTCCCCTTCTCTCCCTTCCTTTCCCTTTTTGATACCCCTTCCATCATCCTCCTTCCCTCCTCTCTCCCTCCTTCCCTTCCGCCGCCCCATCCGTCTTCTGCATCGCCTCCTTCTGTACCCCTTCCTTCTCCCGTTCCCCTCCTCCTATCCCTTCCTTTCCCTTGATACCCCTTCTTTCACCCTCCTTCCCTCCCTCTGTATCCCTTCCTTCTCCTCCCGTTCCCATCCTCCTATCCCTTCCTTTCCCTTGATACCCCTTCTTTCACCCTCCTTCCCTCCCTCTGTACCCCTTCCTTCTCCTCCCGTTCCCCTCCTCCTATCCCTTCCTTTCCCTTGATACCCCTTCTTTCACCCCTCTTCCCTCCCTCTGTACCCCTTCCTTCTCCTCCCGTTCCCCTCCTCCTATCCCTTCCTTTCCCTTGATACCCCTTCTTTCACCTTCCTTCCCTCCCACTGTACCCCTTCCTTCTCCTCCCGTTCCCCTCCTCCTATCCCTTCCTTTCCCTTGATACCCCTTCTTTCACCCTCCTTCCCTCCCTCTGTATCCCTTCCTTCTCCTCCCGTTCCCCTCCTCCTCTCCTCTCTCCCTCCTTCCCTCCCGCCGCCCCTTCCGCCTTCTGCCTCCCCTCCTTCAGGTTCAACCACGGTAGTGTGTTCGCGCCCCGGGACAGGCTGCGTGACGACCACTACCACTCCATGTACCGAACGCTGAGGAACGCTAGACTCAACTACTCCGCCCACGCCGCGCGCTTCAAGGACGAGGGCGATGTGTACAAGGTGAGGGGGAGGTGGTGGTGGTGGTGGTGGGGAAGGAAATGGTTGTGGTGGTGGTGGGGGTGATGAAGATGGAGGAAAATGGGATGTGGTGATGAAGAAGGAAAATGAAGTGGTGGTGATGGATGATGATGATGATGATGATGATGATGAGGAGGAGGAGGAGGAGGAAGAGGAGGAGGAGGTATAATGGAAGATACAAGGAGGAAGAAGAGGAGGAAGAGGATAAAGGAAGGAATAGGAGAAGGAGAAGGAGGTTGTTAAGATACATGAGAAGATAAAAGGAGGAGGAGGAGGAAGAAGAGGAGGAAGAGGAGGAGGTATAATGGAAGATACAAAGAGGAGGAAGAGAAGAAAGAAGAGAAGGAAGAGGATAAAGGAATGAATAGAAGAAGGAGAAGGAGATGAGAAGATAAAGGAGGATGAGGTGGAAGCCGAGGAGGAAGAGGAGGTGGTATAATGGAAGATACAAGGAGGAGGAAGAGAAGAAAGAAGAGAAGGAAGAGGATAAAGGAATGAATAGGAGAAGGAGAAGGAGGAGGAGGTTGTTAAGATAAATGAGAAGATAAAAGAAGGAGGAGGAGGAAGAAGAGGAGGAAGAGGAGGAGGTATAAAGGAAGATACAAGGAGGAGGAAGAGAAGAAAGAAGAGAAGGAAGAGGATAAAGGAATGAATAGGAGAAGGAGAAGGAGGAGGAGGTTGTTAAGATACATGAGAAGATAAAAGAAGGAGGAGGAGGAAGAAGAGGAGGAAGAGGAGGAGGAAGAGAAGGAAAAAGAGGTAAAAATATAAGGGGATAAAGGAAGAAATAGGAGAAGGAGAAGGTTGTTAAGATACATGAGAAGATAAAAGGAGGAGGAGGAGGAAGAAGAGGAGGAAGAGGAGGAGGAAGAAATTTAGGGTCTCAAGACTGGAAAAAACTGGAAAGAAAATCAATGGAAATAAAAATTCATAGATATAATAAAATAAAAATTAGTGAGAAAATATAATGAGAGAATTTAAATAACTGCTTTTGGGACATTTATGGAGGAGGAGGAGGAGGAGGAGGAGGAGGAGGAGGAGGAGGAGGAGGTACATGACTCTTGAGGTTGAAATGTTTGTATGAGAGGAGGAGGAGGAGTAGGAGGAAGGGGAGGAAGATAAGAAGGGTTAAGAGGAAGAGGAAGAGGAAGAGGGGTAGGAAGAAGAAGGCAAAGTACTTCACAACAAGGAGGAGGAGGAGGAAGAGGAGGAGGAAGTGGAAGATAAGGAATAGATTTAGAATGACAAGAGAAAGAGGAGGAGGAGGAGGAGGAGGAGGAGGAGGAGGAGGTAGTGAAAAAAATAATTCAGATCTCTCTCTCTCTCTCTCTCTCTCTCTCTCTCTCTCTCTCTCTCTCTCTCTCTCTCTCTCTCTCTCTCTCTCTCTCTCTCTCTCTCTCGAGCGGGACGTGGGAGTTGAGATCCGGATGGAGTTGAGTGGGAGAGGAGAAAGGGAGGAGGAGGAGGAGGAGGAGGAGGAGGAGGAGGAGGAGGAGGTGAAGGAAGAGGAGGAATGAACTGAGGAGAAAAAAATGAGTGGGAGAATCGAAAGGAGGAGGCGGAAGAAGAAAAAAAGAAGGAGGAGGAGGAGGAGGAGGAGAAGGATAGAACATTTTGCTTGGTCAGTGAAGGCATGTAGGTGTATGTGTGTGTGTGTGTGTGTGTGTGTGTGTGTGTGTGTGTGTGTGTGTGTGTGTGTATGTGTGTGTGTGTGTGTGTGTGTGTGTGTGTGTGTGTGTGTGTGTGTGTGTGTGTGTGTGTGTGTGTGTGTGTAAATTAAGGGGCGGTCTCAACAATTACACCTCATTATCAAGTTGTTTACAGCGTCATCATCTTCTCTGCGGTCACCATCAACACCCTTCAGTGCCTCACCATCACATCCTCAGTTTCACTCACTCTCGCTTTCAGTCACCATCACTCACTGTATTCTTCATTTTAACCATCACGCACTGTTCTTCATCTTCACTCTCAGTCACCATCACTCACTGTATTCTTCATTTTAACCATCACGCACTGTTCTTCATCTTCACTCTCAGTCACCATCACTCACTGTATTCTTCATTTTAACCATCACGCACTGTTCTTCATCTTCACTCTCAGTCACCATCAATCACTGTATTCTTCATTTTAACCATCACGCACTGTTCTTCATCTTCACTCTCAGTCACCATCACTCACTGTATTCTTCATTTTAACCATCACGCACTGTTCTTCATCTTCACTCTCAGTCACCATCACTCACTGTATTCTTCATTTTAACCATCACGCACTGTTCTTCATCTTCACTCACTTTCACTCACTTTCCCTCGTTTTCACACTCCTGTTCCTTTCATGTTACTCTCATCTTCATTCATCATGCATTATTTTCACTCATTTTCACTCACTATACTCTTTTGTCACCCTCACTATTCCTCGTTTTCGTCTTCACTTTCAAACCCATCACTCATTTTTAGTTGGTTTCATTCACTATCACTCATTTTCACTCACCATACTCTTTTGTCACCCTCACTATTCCTCGTTTTCGTCTTCACTTTCAAACCCATCACTCATTTTTAGTTGGTTTCATTCACTATCTCTCATTTTCACTCACCATACTCTTTTGTCACCCTCACCGTTCCTCGTTTTCGTCTTCACTTTCAAACCCATCACTCATTTTTAGTTGGTTTCGTTCACTATCACTCATTTTCACTCACCATACTCTTTTCTCACCCTCACCGTTCCTCGTTTTCGTCTTCCTTCACTCATTTTTAGTTGGTTTCATTCACTATCACTCATTTTCACTCATTATTTCTCATTCTTTCCCTCACATTTACTCACCATCAATAACTTTCACTCACTCATTTTCATTCACCATTACTCATTCTTGTCCTCACATTTACTCACCATCAATAACTTTCACTCACCATTACTCATTTTCACCTCAATTTCACTAACCATCACACGTTACCTATAGGCTACCCTTCTCTCACTTTCAAGGTTTCATCCATTATAATTCATTCTCACCCTCACCATCACTCATTTTCACTTTCATACATCATCCCTAATCTTTACCCGCATTTATTCACTTATTCACCTCTTCCCTCACTTCACTCACCATCACTCACTCTCACTCACCATCACCGTCACTCTCACTCACCATCACCGTCACTCACCATCACCACCACGTCCACGCAGCTGGTGATGGACGTTCGTGAGTTCGTGGGAGGCGACATCACCGTAAGAACCGCCGGAGGAACGCTATCGGTAAGAGGGAGACTCGAGATAGAGGACGAGGAGCCAGGGGGAGCAGAAGGAGGAGGAGGGAGAAGAGGAGGAGGAGGAGGAGATGAAGATGCAGCCTCCATCTCCTCCCGCTCGTCCTCCCGCACCCTGCATCGTCGGTTTAATCTCCCGCCGGATGCTGACGGGGAGAAGGTGTCATCTGTGCTGTCCCGTGATGCTGTGCTGACTGTCACTGTGCCGAAGAGGGTGAGTACTGCCTGTCTGTTTGTCCGTCTGTCTGTCTATCTGTGTGTGTATCTGTCTGTGTGTGTCTGTTTGTCTGTGTCTGTCTATCTGTCTGTCTGTTTGTCTGTCTGTGTGTTTGTCTATCTGCGAGTTTGTCTGTCTATTTGTCTGTGAGTTGCCGTTTGTCTGGAGAGATGGAGGGAGGCGTCTGTATGTCTGTCTGTTTGCTTGATTGCTTGTTTGTCTGTTTGTTTTCTGTCTGTCTGGGAAGAGATTACGAGGGAGGTAGGGAAGGGTAAGGGTGAAGGGAAAGACTGGATGGGAGAAGGGAAGGAATGAAGGAGGGAATAAGGGAATTGGGTTTGATAATGAAGTTACAGAGGAAGAATGGGACTAGACAAATAAGGAAGAGAGAAAGAAAGGAAGGAAGGAAGGAGGGAATAAGGGAATTGGGTTTGATAATGAAGTTACAGAGGGAGAATGGGACTAGAAAGACAAGGAAGAAAGGAAGGAGGAAGGAAGGAAGGAGGGAATAAGGGAATTGGGTTTGATAATGAAGTTACAGAGGGAGAATGGGACTAGACAGACAAGGAAGAAAGGAAGGAAGGAAGGAAGGAAGGAGGGAATAAGGGAATTGGGTTTGATAATGAAGTTACAGAGGGAGAATGAGACTAGAAAGACAAGGAAGAAAGGAAGGAAGAAAGGAAGGAAGAGAGGAAGGAAGAAGGAGTAAAGTAACATGAAAAGGAGGGAAGGATGACAATATAAAAAAATGTCAGGGAAAAGAAAGAAAAGAAAAGAAAAAATAAGGTTGAGGGAGTAAATAAAAGAAAAAAATATAGAAAGAGAGGAAGAAAGAGAAAGAAAGAAAAGGTTGAGGGAGTAAGTTAAGGAAAAAAAAATAGAAAGAGAGGAAGAAAAAGAAAGAAAGAAAGAAAGAAAGAAAGATAAGGGGCAAGGGTGAGCCATAAAGGAGGGAGTGAACTGGAGGAAGGAGGGAAGGGAGAGAAGTGTGGGAGGGAAGAGCAAGACAAGGAGGAAGATAAGAGAGGAACGAAGGGAGGCAAGGGAAGAAGGAAGAAGAAGAAGAATAGAGGACGGACGAAAATAGAAACAGAGGGAGAGAAGAATGGAGGAATAAGGGACGAAGGGAGGGAAGGGAAGAAGGAAGAAGAAGGAGAGAGGAGAGATGAAAATAGGAACAAATGTACAGAAGAATGAAGGAAGAAGGGACGAAGGTAAGGAGGTGGAACAGAAGGAGGTTACGAAGGAGAATAAAGAAGAATAGAAGAACAAGGAAAAGAGATGAAAGAAGGGAGAGAGGGAGGACAGGAATAACAGGAGATGGGATGAAGGGATGAAGAGGGGGAAGGGAACGAACAAGAGAAGAGAAGGGATGGAGGATGGGGAAGGGAGGAAGGGAAGAAGGGATGAAAGGATGGAGGAGAGGGAGAAAGGGAGCAAGAGAAGGGACGGTGGAAGGGGAAGGGGAAGGGAGGGGGAAGGGTAGGAGGACAGGGAAGGGAGAGGAAAGAAGAGAACAGGATTAGGGATGGAGTAAGGGGAAGGGAGGATAGGGAGGAGAGGGAGGGAGGGAAGGGAGGGGAGGGAGGGCCAGCCACCACCATATCTTGATCAGTTAAGTAATTGTCTTCCTTTTTTACGGCGTGAGTTTGTTGACAAAGTGTTGACCCTAATTTACTAACTTTTTTTTCTTCTTTTTCCTTCTTTTTCTTCGCTTCATTTCTCTCTTCTTTCTTTTTTTTTTTCTTTCTTTCTCTCTTTCTGCCTTATTTTTTACCTTTCTTTCTTTTATTTCTTTCTTTATTTTTTATCTTCATTTTTCTTTCTTTCTTTCTTTTGTTCTTTCGTTCTCTCCTTCCCTTCCTTTCATTCTTTCTTTCTCTCTTTCTTTCCTTCCTTCTTTCTTTTTTTTCCTTCTGATCGAGTTAACTTTTAATCCGATCACTTCCTCAACATCCCTCTTTTTCTTCTTTTTCTTCTTTCTTTTCCCTGTTTTCTTTATTTATCTAGTCATTCTTCCTTCTTTTCCTGTTACATTTTCTTTTTTTTTCCCTTCTCTCTCTCTCTCTCTCTCTCTCTCTCTCTCTCTCTCTCTCTCTCTCTCTCTCTCTCTCTCTCTCTCTCTCTCTCTCTCTCTCTCTCTCTCTCTCTCTCTCTCTCTCTCTCTCTCTCATCTTTCCTCCCCCTCCTTCCTTTACTTGCCCTTTCCTCTCCCAATTCTTCATGTTACCCTTCCTCCCATTCTTCCGCCCTTCATTTCTCTCTTCCATCTATCTTTTCCTTCCCTTTCCTTTCTTCTAATTCCTTCCTTTCTCCCTTCTTTCATCTCGCTCTTCCATCTTCTCTTTCCATCCTCCTCTACTTGCCCTTTCCTTTCTAAAGATTCCTTTTTTTCTTCCTTCCTTTATCTCCTTTCCATCTCTCATTCCCTTCCTTATTTACTAGTCCATTTCTTTCTCATGATTCCTTCCTTTCTTCCTTCCTTCATCTCTCCTTCCCCTTCTATATTTGCTCTTTCCTTCTCACTATTTCTTCCCTCCTTCCTTTCTCCATCTCTCCTTCCCCTTCTATATTCACAATTCCTTCCTTCCTTCCTTCATCCTTTTCTCTCCTTTTCATCCTTCCTTATCCTCTTCCTTTACTTGCTCTTTCCCTCTCACAGTTTCATCTTTCTCCCTCTGTTTACTTATTTTTTCTTCCTACTGGTCTTTTTTTGTGTGTGCTGAGTCACATTAATTTACTGTGTGTCCCAAGCTCTCTTTTTTTTTTTTATGCTAGGGAAGGTTTCTTATGTGCAAGTGTTTGTTTGTCTGAGTCATTCGTTTGTTTTTCCATTTCCATCTTCTTTATTTTTTTCCTTTTTTTTCTTTCTTTCTTTCTTTCTTTCCTCCTTTCCTTCTTTCTTTTTTTCCTTCTGTTTTCATCTTCAAATGTGGTAATATACTACATCTCCTCCTCCTCCTCCTCCTCCTCCTACTACTACTACTACTACTATTGCTACTACTATTAACTACTACTACTACCACTACTACTACTACTACCATTACCACAACTATCACTATTAAGAAGAAAAGGAATAAAAAAGTAAAGTAAAACAACAACCCCAACAGTAATAATAATAATAATAATAATAATAATAATAATAATAATAATAATAAAATTAGCAAGAACAACACCTGGCTCTTATAAACGAGACACCTTTGCACATGGATTTACCTGGATAAGCCCACGCCCACGCCCGCCTACACTCTCTCTCTCTCTCTCTCTCTCTCTCTCTCTCTCTCTCTCTCTCTCTCTCTCTCGCCTACACCTACGCACACCTTTGTCAACCTTCGCCTTATGCTTAATTATCATACCTGTAAGTCTGGCTCAGGTGATGGCGGCTCTTTGTGGCCCTTAACGACCTTATAATGTGTGCTATTCTTAAACCCTCCCCCCCCTCCCCCCCTTTACCTGTGTTTGTGTGTTTGTCTGTGTATAGGTGAGTTGATTATAGTGTGTGTGTGTGTGTGTGTGTGTGTGTGTGTGTGTGTGTGTGTGTTGGTTAGTTTGACTTTTATATACGTTGTGGCAAAGTCTATTTTTCTTTGTTAATTATTGGGATTCGCTTTTGTATTCTTTATTCGTGATCTCATTTTTATTCACAACCAGTGGCTTTGGGGTTTGTTCCTTTGTTGAGGTGACTAGACTAAGGGGGACTTTTATTTATTGTGTTGAGTTTTACATGAATTCTATCCAAGCACTTTCTTTTCCTTATTCTTATTTTTAACTTGGGACTTTGCGGTGCGGTTTTTGTGAAGGTGACTTAATTATGCAGGAAGTAGTTTTTATGTAGACTTTCATATGAGATTTATCAGAGCACTTTTTTTTTCTTGTTATTTCTTTTCTTTTCTTATTCGTATTCTTATTCTTGTTTTTAACCACTAACTTTGCGGTTGATTGCTTTTGTGAAGGTGAATAAATTATAGGGAAGTATTGTTTTATGTCGACTTTTATACGAGTTTTGTCAGAGTCCTTCATTCCCTCTTGTTAAGTATATATTGATTCTTATTCATATTCTTGTTCTTAATCACACTGGTTTTGCTTTTTTTTGTGTGTGTGTTAAGGTGAATACATTAAGGGGTAGTATTGCTTTATGTTGACTTTTATGCGAGTTTTGTCAGAGTCCTTTCTTCCCTCTTGTTAAGTATGTATTGATTCTTATTCATATTTTTATTCTTAATCACACTGGCTTTGCGTTTTTTGGTGTGTGTGTTAAGGTGAATACAATATGTGGTATTATGCGAGTTTTGTCAGAGTCCTTTCTTCCCTCTTGTTAACTATATATTGATTTTTGCTCCTATTCTTGTTCTTAATCGCACTGGCTATGCGTTTTTGGTGTGTGTTTTAAGATGAATAAATTAAGGGGCGGTATTATTTTATGTCAACTTTTATATCAACTTTGTCACAGTCCTTTCTTCCCTCTTGTTAAGGATAATATATTTGATTGCATATTATTATCTTCACACTTTTTTTTTTATAATACTCCAAAAAAAAAAAAAAGTAAAAATAAATATACTATGTGATACGAAGTAAAATTTAGGATGTGAAAGTAATACGAGTAAAATTTAAACCTCGATAATGAATAAGGAAGAGCAGTGCGTTGACAGAATTCGTAATATAAAAGTCACCATTATAAAAAAATTATGTCCCTTTAATCAAGTCGCCTCCATAAAAAAATAAACCGCAACGTCAGTGGTTAAGAATAAGTATATGAATCAGAACTAAAATTACCAACAAAGAAAAAACTTGCTCTGATAGAATTCTTTTAAAAGTCAGGAACGTAAAACAATACTTCCCCTCGGCCTCTTGCAGTCTCCCGTGTTCTTATGTTCTTATGTTCTTATCTTTTGGTCACCGTTACAAAAACCGCACCGCAAAGTTAGTGTTTGAGAATATGAATACGAATATCAATAAGTAATAAGGAAAATTGTGCCTTGATAGGATTCATAATATAAAAGTCAGCCTAAAAATACGTCCTTTACTAAACCGAACCGCAAAGTTAGTGTTTAAGAATAAGAATAAGAATATCAATAAGCAATAAGGAAAATTGTGCCTTGATAGGATTCATAATATAATAGTCAGCCTAAAAATACGTCCTTTACTAAACCGAACCGCAAAGTTAGTGTTTAAGAATAAGAATAAGAATATCAATAAGTAATAAGGAAAATTGTGCCTTGATGGGATTCATAATATACTAGTCAGCCTAAAAATACGTCCTTTACTAAACCGAGCCGCAAAGTTAGTGTTTAAGAATAAGAATAAGAATATCAATAAGTAATAAGGAAAATTGTGCCTTGATAGGATTCATAATATCATAGTCAGGCTAAAAATAATACGTCCCCTTAATTTAGCCACCTTTACTAAATCGAGCCGCAAAGTCAGTGTGGTTAAGAACAAAAATAATAATATAAATGTGAACTAAAATAATGAATAAGGAAAAAACGTGTTCTGAGATATTCATTTAAAACTCAACATAATTAAAAAGATACCTCCCCTTAATATATTCACATCCACAAAACCCGAACCGCAGTCAGTGTGGTTAAGAACAAGAATAATAATATGTATGTGAATTAAAATAATGAATAAGGAAAAACGTGAAAAAAAAGAAGGAAAGGAGGAAAGAGACAGAAAGGAGAAAAAAGGGAAAAAGAAATAAAGAATAAAAGAGAGAAAGAAAGAAACAAAGAAAAAGAAAATAAATAAAGAAGACAGAAATGGAAAAAAACAAAGGACATACTCATTAAAAACTCAACATAATTAAAAAAGATACCTCCCCTTAATATATTCACATCCACAAAAGCTGCACCCCTAAGACAGTGTGGTTAAGAACAAGAAAATAATAATATGAATGTGAACTATAATAATGAATAACGAAAAAAACGTGAAGAAGAAGGAAGGAAAGGAGGAAATAAAAAAATAAAAAAAGACCAAAAGAAGAAAAAAAAAAAGAGAAAGAAGTAAAGAATGAAAGAGAGAAAGAAACAAACAAACAAAAAGAAAAGAAATAAGGAAGATAGAAATGGAAAAACAAAGGACATATTTATTTAAAACTCAACATAATTAAAAAGATACCTCCCCTTAATATATTCACATCCACAAAACCCGAACCGCAAAGTCAGTGGAGGATAAAGAGAAGAATATGAATAATAAGAATCAATATATGGTTAAAAGATTATTATATTCAAAAGATATTATTGAGATTATTTTGACAGCAAAGGAGACAGTTCAAGGGAATATAAAAAAAGAAAACAATAATGAAAAAAAAAAAAAAAAGCCCGCCACTCACTGCTCATTCGAATCGTGTTGACAAATTTTAACCCGCATTCTGTATCAACTTTTTTTTCTTTTTACGATAATAATGTACAATCAAATATGTTATCCCCAAAAGATTATCATATTCAAAAGATATTAGAGATTTTATTTTTTAGTTTCATTCATATCGCGTTAACAAATTTTAAAAACGCATTCTGTATCACAACTTTTTTTTTTCCTTTTTTGTATATACGGTTTAAGTGTCACTCTGTATCATGTGTTAATTTTTGCGTTTTAAGTTTACGAGTCTTCTAAAACCTTTCAATTTACTCTTAAGGGAAATGTTTGTATGTTTGTGTGTTCGTGTCTTGCTCTTATCTCTCAGACGGGAGTATATTAATTGTTCCTAATGCGGTTCTTTCTTCATTAGCATCATTTTTTTTTTCTCGCGTTGTTATCCATTAATTTACTCTTTAAGGGCTATGCTAGTATGTTTGTATATGTGTCTCCCTCTAATCTATCACGCGGGGGTATACTGTTCCTTACGCGGTTCTTTCTTTCATTATCATTGTTTTTCGCGTTGTTATCCATCATTTTACTCATAAGGGCTATGTTAGTATGTTTGTATATGTGTCTCTGTTCTATCTATCACACGGGAGTATACTGTTCCTTATGCGGTCCGTCTCTTATCAGTATATTTGTTTTTAGCGTTGTTTTCCATCATTTTATTCTTTAAGGGCAATGTCTGAATGTTTGTATATGTGTCTCCCTCTTATCTATCACACGGGAGTATAGTGTTCCTTACGCGGTCCGTCTCTTATCAGTATCATTGTTTTCAGCGTTGTTTTCCATCATTAAGGTAACCGTATAACTCGCTAACCTTTCATCCCTCGCACTCCCACACGTACACGCTCCCTTTCACTCCCTCCCACTCACTTACTCCTTTCTCTGTTCCTCTTTTTGCAGACTGACGTTCGTGTGATTCCAGTTCGCGTGGAAGGACAGATGGAGGAAGAGGGAAGTGGAGGAGGAGGAGGAGGAGGAGGAAGGATAGGCACCAAACGACCCTCCCTGTCCCAACCTGACCCCGGCCCCTCCCCCAGCAAGAGATCCCAAGATGACCCATTCGCGAGAGACCGCAACGGCGTCAACCAGGGCAGACAAGAGACCCGCGGGGCTCCTATGGTCAACGGGGCGGGTCACTCTTGGGGGCTTGACCGCGGGAGAGACCGGGACCAGCCCTCCAACAGACGAAGTGGGCTTTTGAACGACTCCGATACCGCTGGAGGAAGCCGAAGGAGGAGGAACCTGGAGGAGGAGGAGGAGCAGCATAGGTCACGCCGTAGGACATCGAAGTACGAGGAGGCGAAGGAAATCAACATCCCTATTGTACTGGAAGACCCGGAGGACGGCAGCGCGGGGGAGGAGGTGCAGGAGGTGTCGAGGCCAGCGTTTTTGAGGCCTCGTGACGTCAGCGAAGGCGTGGGCAGCGGCAACGGCGCGGGGCGTGGGGGTGGACTGACGAGCGGGCTGACTTCCTCCAACAGGCCACATAGCACGGACCTCGGCGCCCTCTACCGCCGCCCCGCGCAGCCCGACAAGCCCGCTGCCAGTGTGAACGGCGCCGTGGACGTATCGGTGAACGGAAAGGAGAACGTGAAGCCCTTGGAGGACAAGGAATGGACGTACTCCGGCCTCTACAAGCGCGACGCGACGGAGGGCGGCAAGGAAGCGAAGACGCGACTCGGCGACGCTTCCAAACTCACTGGCAAAGAAAACGAGGCACCGAGGAGGACTAACTTAACCAAACCCTCGGAGCGCCCCAAGTCCGGCCCTGAGGTACGCCTGGACCCTCCCACACGCCCACAGACCTCCGCTACTGAAGGGGGAGCTCTTAACGACACGCATGCACCCCCCTGGAAGCCCCGCCGCCCCCCCGCCTCTGCCAACACCCCCACGGCCGCCACCTCGCCCACCACCCCTGAATCCTTTCATAACAAACCTGACTCGGGCTTGTACAGACCTAAGCTTCCTTTCCTCAACCCAGTGCGCGTGGAGGTAACGGGGGCGGAGGAGGAGGAAGGGGAGGAAGCGAAGAAACAGAGCAACCTCAACGAAGAAGAGAGGAAGACGGTGAAGAAGGAGGAGACGGAGGAGAATAAGATGAAGATGAAGACCAACAACAAGAGCAGCGGTGGGAGTTACGACAGAAGTAGCCTCAAACTGGACAACTTCCTGCCAGTCCCGAAGAAGGAGGAGAGTCGCTGCAAATCTCCGTTGGGCGGCCGCGAGGTGAAGGTGGAGAAGAAGCAGTCAGACATGGAGGGCGACATGTTCAAGGACTGTTGGCAGAACTTCAGTAGCACCCTTCAGGAGGTTCTTTCGCGGCTCCAGGAACTGTCTGCGGAACTGGGACAAGGAAAGGGAGGACGCAGCGCTAGCAACCCTTCCACTGCTAGCTCCTCCGCCGCCACCACCTGCCCCCCCACGCCTGTAGACGCCCCCACCCCCCCAATCAAGGTGAGAGAGAGAGAGAGAGAGAGAGAGAGAGAGAGAGAGAGAGAGATTAATATATCACACGTCCTTCCTTTTGATATATTCACATACCTAAACATAACTTTCGAACACACACACACACACACACACACACACACACACACACACACACACACACACAAACGTTCCTACGCCATGAACGTTTCCTCACTCTTGTCGCCCGCGGGAACACGCCACACGTAGACGCACATCTCGACACCCTTAAAAGGCGCGGGAACCTATACCGATTCTGTCAATAGATTCCGAACCCTTAAAAGGAGGATCCAACGCTCTTAATTATGTAATGAAGGGGATTCGATGCACTACACAATAATGATGATGATGATGATGAGGACAGTGTTTGAGAAGGTGTTCGGATTACGTCATTCTATACAGTGGGCGTGGCCTTGAACCCATGATGTCACTAAGGCCCTCCCCCCCTATCCCCTCCCCTTCCTCCCCCTCTCCCCTCTCCTTGTCTTCCATTTCCTACCCCCCCTATCAAGGCCGTTCCCTCCCTTCCTCCCTCCCTCCTCCTCCTTCCCATCCATTCTACCCTCCCTCCCCCCTTCCCTCCCCCCTTCCTTTCCTCTCTTCCTTACTCTCTCCTCCCTATCCTTCACCTTTCTTCCCTTCCTTCCCTTCCTTACTCTCTCCTCCCTATCCTTCACCCTACTTCCCCTCCTTCCCTTCTTCCCTTCTTCCCTTACTTTCCTTTTTCCTTCCTCCCCATTTTTCATCTATTCTACCTTCCCTCCATCTTTCCCTCCTCCTCCTCCTCCTCCTCTTCCTCCTCCTCCTCCTCCTGCAATGTCCGTTTCTTGCAGGACATAAATGGTTCCGACTGGCTAAGCGCGTGTTATGCATGACGTAATGGTGCTGACAGCCAATGGGAGCCCGTGTTTATGTTTTCCTGTGTTGCCATTGGTCGACAGGTGCGTTGAGGCCCCAGGTGTTGCGTGACCCTGCAGTGACTAAGCAGAGAGAGAGAGAGAGAGAGAGAGAGAGAGAGAGAGAGAGAGAGAGAGAGAGAGCGTGGGTAGAGTGACCTTACATAGTCCCTTTCCAGATCCACCTTTGTCCTACACACACACACACACACACACACACACACACACACACACACACACACACATATCAGCCTCACCCTTCCTGACCTCGACACCTACATGAGGAGTGAAAGTCCACACACACACACACACACACACACACACACACACACACACACACACACACACACACTTGAGAGAGGATGCCATTCCCTTGATCTCTATGGGTAGGAGCGCTCCTCCCCCCCCTCTCTCTCTCTCTCTCTCTCTCTCTCTCTCTCTGGGTGGACTCCTACAACCTTCCCTAAAGTGGAGAGAGATGTGGGAGGAACATCCACCCCCTCCCC
>NC_066524.1:15551660-15564160 GCF_024679095.1 Eriocheir sinensis
AAGGATGAAAATGAAATAGAGAAAAGTAAGAAAAAAAAGAAAGCCAGTCTCATATTACTTTACGAATATCTTATCTTCTTTTTTTTCCTTTGGTTCATTTCCTTCAGTGTCCATAAATAAAAGTGAAAGAAAAGTAAAATGTAACAAAAAAAAAGATAATTGTATTGAAAAATAAAAGAAAATATAGAGAAAAACTAATTATTAAAAAGCGAAAGTGTGTGCGCGTGTGTAAGAGAGAGAGAGAGAGAGAGAGAATATGAAGGAAGGAAGAAAGAAAAGAAAGGAAACAAATATGAGGAAGAATTAACGGAAGGAATAAGAGAGAGAGAGAGAGAGAGAGAGAGAGAGAGAGAGAGAGAGAGAGAGTGCCAATGATGCAAGAGTGTGCCAAAGGTGACTCATAAAGATAGATGGGGCTTACGATTTTCTTGACGCCATTTTCTTTCCTCCTCCTCCTCCTCCTCCTCCTCCTCCTTCTCCTCCTCCAAAACATACCGGGATAAAAATAATCAAGTCGCCCCTAAAAAAGTTCGGATAAAGCCGTTTTCTTTGTCTCGTTTGTTTACTTTGTTTATTGTTTATTTGCGTCTTCTTTGATACTAATGAGCGGGAAGGAGGGAATGGACGGAGGTAAAGAGAGATGGAGAAAGAGAAAAAAAGGAGAGATAGTGGGTGGGAGTTACCTTGACAGTCTCTCTCTCTCTCTCTCTCTCTCTCTCTCTCTCTCTCTCTCTCTGGAGGTAACAGTCGATTATTAATAGTGAAGTGGAGCGAGGAGGAGGAGGAGATGGCCAAGTGTGTGTGTGTGTGTGTGTGTGTGTGTGTGTGTGTGTGTGTGTAGAGGACGTAAGCGCGTGTGCATAATGTGTGTGTGTGTGTGTGTGTGTGTGTGTGTGTGTGTGTGTGTGTGTGCAAACGGCTGTGTGGGCGTAATGTCAGTCTGAGAGAGAGAGAGAGAGAGAGAGAGAGAGAGATGAGGGTGAGTGTGTGGGTGGTAGGCACTGGCTCCTCCCACCCTCTTTTCCTCCCTCCCTTCCCTCTACACCTCCCTCCATACTTCCCTCCCTTCCCTCCATTCGTCCCTCCTCGCCTCCCTCGTGCTAAAATTACGCTTCACGCCCCTCCCCTCCTCTCTGTCATCCTCCCTCAGTAGTGACCAACCCCCGTCGCGCGTGGACCGCCCTTTCCTCCCTCTCCTTAGTCTCCCCTACAAAGCGGTGAGCCCGTTTTCTTCCGTTACCGGTGGCTACCCCGGCCACGTTTTCTTTTGTGTGGACAGTGAGTGAGTGGCCGCTTGGCTATCTCGCGGCGCTGGCGGTGTGTTGACTTTTTAGGTGGGCGGGTGTGCTTTGTATTGTTCGCTCTCTCTCTCTCTCTCTCTCTCTCTCTCTCTCTCTCTCTTTTAAGAGGTGATGTGGTATACTTGAAGAACAACTTTGCGTGTGTGTGTGTGTGTGTGTGTGTGTGTGTTCTCATCACTCCTCCTCCCACAGGTGCCCCCGCCTGTCCGCCCCACCGCGGGGGGCAGCACGCCTCGCCCCGGGCCGCCCCCTGAAGGGCGCGTGCCCCCCGCGGCCCCCACGCCCTTGTGTGAGCGGCGTGGGCGGGGCGTGGAGAGCCTGCAGCTGGACGGCCTCGCGCGGCACCCCGCCACCACCTTCACCACCCGGGGGCCTGGTGGCTGCGGCAGCGGCAGTGGCAGCAGCAGCAGTGGCAGCGGTGTTAGTGGCAGTGGTAGTGGCAGCAGTGGTGTGAATGGCAGTGGTAGTGGCAGCAGTGGTGTGAATGGCAGTGGTAGTGGCAGCAGTGGTGTGAATGGCAGTGGTAGTCGGGAAGTGAGTGGCAGCGAGACCAGTGTCAGCGAGGAGGCTGAGTGCAGCAGCAGCAGCAGCGAGGCCGAGCACCCCCACCACCGCACCGCCGCCCGCCCCTCCACCACCACCAGCCATGGCGCGCCCCACCACCGCCAGCAGCAGCAACGGGGCAGCGGGGTGCCAACAGACCCTGACCTCGCGGGGCGCGGACGCCCCCAGTGCCCCGCTCCGGCCACGCCCACCTATGACCCCGAGGTGGACAGGATCATCAGCAGGGCGGAGCGGGCACTGGCGGAGAGCAGGAGGCTGTCTGCCCCGTCCCCGCCCCCCGCCCCCTTCCCTGCCCCAGCACCAACCCCACCCGTGAACGACCTGGGGCACGAGCGTCGGCCCCGCCCCACCGGGCAGGCCCCACGGGGCGGCCCCTCCCCGCCATATACCCTCGCCCCGAACATTGCAACGCGGGCATCACCAGACACCAACTGTGTGGAGGAGGAGGAGGAAGAAGAAGAAGAAGAGGAGGAGGAGGAGGAGGAGGAGGAGGAGGAAGAGGAGGTGGAGGAGGAGGAAGAAGAGGAAGAGGAAGAGGAGGAAGAGGAGGAGGAAGAAGAGGAAGAAGAGGAGGAAGTAAAGCAGAGAGTGGAGCAGAAGCAAGAGCAAAAGAAGGATGAAAAAGAGAAGGCCAAGGTGGTAGAGAAAGTAGAATCAGAAGAGGAAGGTGAAGAGGAAGAAGAAGACGAGGAGGAGGAGGAGGAGGAGGAGGAGGAAGAGGAGGAGGAGGAGGAGGAAGAAGAGGAGGAGGAGGAATGTGAGGAGGCGGCAGGCGGCGGGGTGGTGGAGGGCCGCCTCACCATTCACCTCCCCGCCTCGTCCCGCCCCCACGCACCCCGCCACTCGCCCCCGTCAGCACCCACGCCCGCCGCCGCCACGGCCGCCGCCGCCGCCCCGTCCACCGCCCGCCGCGCCTCTCTCCTCGCCGAGACCGCGGCCCTGAGTGGTGACGTCACGGGCAGGGCAGCGGCAGCCCGGGGTCCAGAAATACCGGGTCGGGGGGCGGCCGCGGGGGCGGGGGAGGAGGGGTGGCCACGCCGCCCTGCACACCGCGGCCCAACGGAGCCAGCGCCGCGCCGCCCCGCCAGCATCGAGAGGATGGGCGGACTGTTCTCGCGCGTCTACGCCCCTGCCACGCCGCCCACGTCGCAGCCGCCGCCCACGCCGCCCTGGGCCAGGAACCGTGAGCCGCCGCCCGAGCCGCCGCCGCCGCCGTACGTGCGGCAGAGCAGCGAGTCGGCGCGGCGGACCAGCGGCTTCAGCGGCGTGCAGTGTGACAGTGTGAGGCGCATGCGTGAGGCGTGGCGCGCCCGCGGGGAGCCCGCGACCCCCACGGGGTCCGCTGCTCCCCGAGGGCCCGGCAGGCCCCGCGTGCCGCCCAGCCCCCCGCCTTCCCCTGGGGCACGCCGCTCCTCGCTGACCCGCGACTCCCCGCGCGCCAGCACCTACGCCTCGCCCACCCTCAGCAGCGTCGCGCGGTCAGCCTCCCCGCGCCGCGGCAGCACGGACGGCGCGGCGCCCCCCGGCTCCCCCCGTGCTCACGCACCCTCGCCTGCCAGGGCGCCCTCGCCTGCCTTCGCCCGGGCATCCTCGCCTGCCTTCGCCAAGGCGCCCTCACCTGCCTTCGCCCGGGCATCCTCACCTGCATTCGCTCGCTCAAGCTCCCCCGCCCGTGCCCGCGCGGCCTCCCCTGCACACGTCTACCAAAACTCCAATGTGCACACCCGCACGCCCTCGCCCATGCGCACCCGGGCGTCGCCAGGCACCACGCCCGCCCGCACGGCCTCGCCCTCACACGCCAGACAAAACTCCAACAGCTACGCCCGCACCGCCTCGCCCGCCCGCGACGCCGCCAGGCCCCGCCGACCCTCCACGGACAGCGGCAGCTCCCGGAGTCGAGGGGGCGCGGGCGGGCGCACGTCGCCGCCACCGTCCTCGAGGAACGCCACCCGACGCAGCCCCCCGCCCCCCCCACGCACTACCACCCGCCGCAGCCCACCACCCTCCCCCAGGGGTGCGACTCGACGCAGCCCCCCACCGTCCACTCGAGGCACTTCCCGCCGCAGCCCGCCTCGCCGCAGCCCACCACCCTCTCCCAGGGGCGCCACTCGACGCAGCCCCCCGCCCTCTCCAAGGGGAGCCAACCGACGGAGTCCTCCTCGCCGCAGCCCGCCGCCCTCTCCCAGGGGCGCCACCCGCCGCAGCCCGCCCCCCGGAGCCTCGCCGTTCCACCAGAAGGTGTTCCGCCGCCTGAGGGACGCCAGCCTGAGGCCAGACAGCGAGACGCTCTGCTTCACCGAGGAGGCCGAGCGTTACACGGTGAGGCGACACACACACACACACACACAGGCTGACCTTGAGCCAAGACAACACCAACACCTGGGCTGTGTCCCGCCAAGCATGTCCTGCCCCGCAACACTCCCCCGCGGGTCACTGGGTCACCCCCCACCCCGCCCCCCACGACTCCCCGACACCTGGGGCACTGGTGGGGAGAGAGAGAGAGAGAGAGAGAGCTGGCACACAGACACTCAAGGTTCGGACTCTTTCGTTTGACAGAATTTACATTATAACACGTTGACACTTCCGCCTCTCTCTCTCTCTCTCTCTCTCTCTCTCTCTCTCTCTCTCTCTCTCTCTCTCTCTCTCTCTCTCTCTCTCTCTCTCTCTTTTATTATTATTATTATTATTATTATTATTATTATTATTATTATTATTATTATTATTAGTAGTAGTAGTAGTAGTAGTAGTAGTAGTAGTAGTAGTAGTAGTAGTAGTAGTAGCAGCATGGTGGTAGTGGTGGTAGTATGGTAGAAGTGGTGGTGGTGTTCATGGTTGTGGTAGAGATAGTGTGGTGGTGAGGAGAATAGTAATATAGTGGTGTGGTGAAGGTGTTGATGGTGGTGGTGGTGGTGGTGGACTAAATCTTGGCAGTTGTCTTCCCTTCTCTCTCTTCCTCCGACGACGTGCATTTTTCTTTTTTTTCCCTTTCCTCTTTCCCTTCCTCCTCCCTTTCATCTCTCCTCTCTCTCTCTCTCTCTCTCTCTCTCTCTCTCTCTCTCTCTCTCTCTCTCTTCCTCCTACGACGTGCATTTTCCTTCATTTTCTTCCCTTTCCTCCTTTCCCTTCCTCCTCCCTTTCATCTCTCCTCTGTCTTATCTCCCTCCTTCCTCTATTCTCTCCCTCTCCCTTTCTCTCTCACTCTCCCTCTCTCCCTCCTTCTACGACGTGCATTTTCCTTCATTTTCTTCCCTTTCCTCCATTCCCTTCCTCCTCTCTTTCATATCTACTCCCTCTTATCTCCCTCCTTCCTTCCCTCTCCCTTCTTCCTGCTCCTTCTCAGCCTCCCTTCATCTCTCCTCCCTCTTATCTCCCTCTCCCTCCTTTCCTCCCTCTCACTTCACTCCCTGACGCCTCTCTTCCTCCCTTCCTTCCTCCCTTCCTACTCCTCCACCTTCCTCTGTCCTTTCCTCCCTCTCACTTCACTCCCTGACGCCTCTCTTCCTCCCTTCCTTCCTCCCTTCCTCCTCCTTCCTCTGTCCCCTCTTCCCTTCACTCCAGTATCCTCCCTCTGTCTTCTTTTCCCTTCTCTTCCACAGCATTCATTTCCTCCTCCTCCTCCTCCTCCCGATTATTACCTCCACAAAGTTCCTCCGGCAATATTTTTTCCTCCATTGAAGACTTGAAGAGCAATGTTACCTCCACCTCCTCCTCCTCCAACTCCTCCTCCTCCTCCCCGTCCGCATACCTTCACCACCATCTCCATCACCATCACCACCATCTCCATCACCAAATATGACATACAGCCATACTGCACGTACATACATACATACATACATACATACATACATACAGACAGACAGGAGACAGACAGATAAGCAGTTAGAGACAAAGAGTTAAACAGAAAGACAAAGAGAGGCAGACAGACAGACAGACACAGACAGACACATATGAATCACCTGTTTATGCAATCTGGGAGAGAGAGAGAGAGAGAGAGAGAGAGAGAGAGAGAGAGAGAGAGTAATGATGACAAACTGACTCTTCATTACCTGCAAACTTAATTAACATAACAAAGGTCTTAACTACCACCTTTGTGTGTGTGTGTGTGTGTGTGTGTGTGTGGCGGGAAAGGTATACAGGACGTTGTTTATTTTTGTACTAAAGAGGGGAAGAACAAGGGATTTCCCCCCCCCCCCTCTCTCTCTCTCTCTCTCTCTCTCTCTCTCTCTTGCATACCTCCCAACACACAAAACCTTTTACTTCTTTTCCTTCTCTTTAATCTAACATTCTTTCTCCCATTATTCTTCTCTTTCCCATTTTTTCCACAACACATATTTAAACCTCATTTTCTCCCTTTCTCACACGCCCCTTTCCCTCCCTACCCCTCTCACGACCCTTTCTACTCCCCCGACAGCTAGAAATGAACGCGGAGGAGAATGTAGAAAGAACGATTGATGAGATATAAGACGATGAAAGAGACATTACCACAAACAAAATTTTCTCCCTTCATCAGACGTCCCTCAACCTTCCCTCCTCTTTTACGACCCTTTCCACTCTCCCAACAACTTATTATGGCCATGTAAAATAGTATAGCAAGTAAGATCGATTTTATATAAGACGATAGAAAAAAACACCTATTCAAACCTCATTTTCTCTCTTCCTCGCACATCCTTCAACCTTCCTTCCTCTTTTACGACCCTATAAACTCCCCCAACAGCTGGTAATGGACGCGAAAGAGAATGTAACAAGGGAGATCGAGCTGATATAGGACACTAAAAAAATATCACCTACTCAAACCTCATTTTCTTGAACTTAAACATGTCCCTTTCTCTTCCTATCCACTTCATGACCCTTTCAACCCTTTCAATAGCTAATAAAGAACATGATAGTATATGCAGAAAGAACGATTGATTGGATAGAACACGATTAAACTTCATACTTTCAATCCCCATTTTCTACCTTTCTCACATGTCACAAAACTTTCCTTCCCCTCTTATGACCCTCTCCACTCCCTCAACAGCTGGTAATGGACGTGGAGGAGTACGTAACAGGCGAGATCGAAGTGCTGCAGGACGATAAGAGATTGACGGTCAAGGGGCGGGTGGAAGGCAGCGACAAGCAGGGCCACAACTGTCGGAGCTTCGAGAGACACTTCCACATCCCGCGCAACTCCCGCGAAGAAGACATCGACTCGGCGCTGTCCAAGGAGGGGATTCTGACGGTGTTTGTGCCGAAGAAGGTTGGTGGTGGTGGTGGTGGAGGTGGTGTGTGTGTGTGTGTGTGTGGGGGGGGGGGGGATTGGAGTGTGCGTGTGTGTGTGTGTGGGTGGGGGGGGAGGTTGAGTGTGCGTGTATGTTATTACTTATCTTGCTGCCTATCTATGCTCTCTCTCTCTCTCTCTCTCTCTCTCTCTCTCTCTCTCTCTCTCTCTCTCTCGTTCCCACAGCAGCCTAGTGTCAATGGCAGATTCTTGATGCAATCTGACAAAACACATCTGGTATCTCTCTCTCTCTCTCTCTCTCTCTCTCTCTCTCTCTCTCTCTCTTGTATCTATCTATCTATCTATCTATCTATCTATCTATCTATGTATCTTTATCTATTTGTTTATCTATTATCTTCATTGCAGAGGGAACGAGTTATCAAGATAGAGTTGACGGACTAGCAGCCAGGACGAGGAAAAAGGAAGTAAACAAAGAAAGAAGAAGCGAGAAGAGAGAAACGAAGGGAAAACAAAAACAAACAAGCAGAGACGAAGAAGAGAAAAAGAGAACAAGAAAGAAAACGATGAATGGAAGAAGATCAACAAGGAAAGAAGAAAGCAAACAAGGAAACGATACATAAAAATAAACAGGGAAAAAAATAATCGGTAAAAATCTCGTGAACAATTTTTTGGGAAAGAAGAAAAAAGTGAAATGTTAAACAATTAATTATATAAGAAAATAAGAAACCAATAAAAAATAGCTTTAAATTTACATTGTATCACGATTATATTATTATTATTATTATTATTATTATTATTATTATTATTATTATTATTATTATTATTATTATTATTGCCTTCTAAAGGTATATAAAGAATAAACTAGTGCTCAAAGACACTTAAAACCTGAAGTGATCAAGTCGTTCCTTTAATCTTCGCTCAAAGTAGAGTATAAAAACGACTGAGAGGGAAAATACGAGCGAAATAAATCGAAAAAAAAATCTATGTGCATTTAAAAAGTGCCTTCGGGTGACGTCACGGCCTCGCTGGGCGGTGATTGGCTGTTTCCAGTGACGTCACCGCTGTCCTCGCTCGCTGATTGGCTCCTGAGCGTCGTGTTGCCGGCGTCGCTCCGTCACGCCGCCGCCAAACACGACGCAAAGGGAGCTAAAAAATAAATACTAAGACGGTGTTTTTAGGGATCTTTCGGCGCCTCTCAAGCATTGTGTTATTAATATTACTATTCCTCCTAATGTGATGTAAACTAGTGAACGAATCCGTAACAAAGATGAATACATGAATTAATAAAGCTGTGAAACTAAATTGCCTGCGTTTACAATGATAACTAAGAGAATATAAGGAAATAGAAAGATAAATACACACAGAAATACAGAAACATGGGAAAAATGGGCTTTAAAAGGATGGGACCAAAAGGAGGGGGGTATTTGCCCACAGAAATACAAACTAGATCTTAAACGTAAATGCGTAAATACACGTGAAACATTTGAAACATTTGAAACATTTTATTATACTTGGAATTTGTATATACATTGTTTGATGTAACATAGATTGGCTGTGCAAGCAAAATAATACACACAAAATATTAACATAAGGAAGATAAACTTATGAATGATGTTCGGAAGGAATTTATACTGACCAAGAGAAGAGAACGAGAAGGGGAGAAAAGATAAAGAACACAAAATCATAAGAGAAAATAAAATCATTGAAAAATAAGGTTGTGAAAAGTTAGATACACAATATGCAAACTTTTCTGATAGTTGAAAGAAAACATGCAGAGAAAGACACATAAAATGAAAAAGAAAATAATATAAATCACTGTTAATTAGGTTATGGAATGGGTAATTTCAGAAACTTTTGTAACAATCAAAAGAAAGCGAGGAAGAAAAACATCCAAACTGAAGAGGGGTTTACGAGCATAATTTTTCATTTTTTTTTCTGACAATCAAAGGAGGATTAGAAGAACAGAGACAGAAAATGAAAATGAAAATAGAAGGCAAAATTGAAAAGATAAATAATTGTGAAAGCATTATAAACCTTTCCGGCAATGAGAACGCGATGGAACGGGATGGACAGAGAAATGACACATAATTAGACGATAAAATGAAAATTGAAAATAATGAAAAAAGAAGCTACATTGGCAAGTTAAATAGTAAAAAAAGAACATTATACCAAACTCTCCTGGCAATGTGAACACGATGGAACTAGATAAACAGAGAAATGACAGATAATTAGACAATATAATGAAAACTAAAAATAATGAAAAAGAAGCTAAATTGGCAAGCTAAATAGTAAAAAAAAGAACTCTTCTGGCAATGTGAACAAGAAGAGGCGAGACGGACAGAAGGAAAAGCAAACATAATGAAATACATAAAGAATAGGATAGACAGATAAACAAAGCAAGATTGAGAAAGGGAAAAAGATGTATAATTAAAAATGGGAAGAATATAATATTATATAGGAGAGATAGATACACAAAGAGAAACAAGGAGACAGGGTAAAAGAGGAGAGCCGAACATAATGAAATACAGAAAAAAATAGGATAGACATGATACACAAGGCAAGATCGAGAAAGGGAAGAGGATGTATAATTAAAAATGGGAAGAATAGGAGAGATAGATAAACAAAGAGAAACAAGGAGACACAGGGTAAAAGAGGAGAGCCGAAGAATTCCTAAGTAACACCGTCTTGATAATGGATAATCGTCTTGTATTGCTTCTTATGTATAGGTATTTATTTTTCTTTATCGTCCGTAGCCGTGGAGGAGCGGGAGAAAACGGGGTGTGTGTAAGAAAGAAAACGGGGGAGTGTAATAAGGAAAACGGGTGTGTGATAAAGAAAATGGGGTGTGTGTAAGAAAGAAAACGGGGTGTGTGTAAAAGAGAAAACGGAGTATGTGTTAAAAGAAAACGGGGAGTGTGTTAAAAGAAAACGGGGTGCGTGAATCAAGGAAAATGGGATGTGTGTAAGGAAGATAAAAGGGAAGTGTGTAAGAGAGAAAACGGAGTGTGTGCAACGAAGAAAACGTGGTGTGAAAGAAAATGGCGTGCTTGTAATAAAGAAAACGGAGTGGATGTAAAGGAGAGATGCGACGAAACGGTGTATTTTTGTGATCGTTCGATGGTTCTTATTTATCCTCATTATTATTGTAATTATTATTATTATTATTATTATTATTATTATCATCATCATTATTAACACTATTACCACAGCTACAATTAATATTCTTTTTACTAGCATCGTTTATATGCAGGGAAGGGGCCAGCGGCATTACTTATCATCATTACTATTATTATTATCATTATTATTATTATTATTATTATTATTATTATTATTATTATTATTATTATTATCATTATTATTATTACCATTATTATTATTGTCACTATTATTCACCTTCACATTAAATTCATCCTTACAAAACAATAAAATGCAACATAATAAAATTTAATACGACGAACATAAATCTTTCTTTTTCACTTCTTAAAAAAAACCACGTTAATTTCTCAATCCTTAAACACGAAAATAAACAATAATAAATAGAATCTTAAAGCAATTACTAACGAACACAGAATAATATAGAAAAAAAAATCAGGGTTACTTTGCTTTTAAAACAAGTAAATATAATAATAAAAAAATATGTATTAAAAAAGGAGAATAGATGGGAAGGGAAAAGTAGAGCAGGGTAAAAAAAATTAAGGAAAAATTAAGGGAAAAAAAGGGGAAGGGGACGGGAAAGGGTGGAAGTTATTTAAATGTTAGGAAAATAGGGAAAAATGGGACGTTTCATGTTATAAATTATGTGTATATGTATGTATGTATGTATGTATGTATGTCTGTATGTATGGATGTAGAATGTATGAATATTTGTATTAATGCATGTGTGTATATTTCTTTCTGTGTCTGTCTGTCTGTCTGGCTGTCTGTCTGTCTGTCTGTCTGTCTGTATGTATGTATGTATGTATGTCTATGTATGGTTTGTATAAGCTCTCTATAACACCATCACAAAATCTCTATACTCTTCACTCAAGTCATGTCTGTCTGTCTGTCTGTCTGTATGTAAGTAGAATGTATGAATATATGTATTAGTGCATGTGTGTGTATTTCTGTCTGTCTGTATGTCTGTATGTATGTGTCTATGTATGGTTTGTGTAAGCTCTCTATAACACCATTACAAAATCTCTATACAATTCACTCACGTCTGTCTGTGTCTGTCTGTGCCCGAATGTCTGTATATCTTCCCCGTGTATGCGTATTGGACCCATTAAAACCTTCTCTCTCTATGCCCTGGACTCATTAAAATCTCTTTATAATACGACAAATGACCAGTTAAACAGTCCAACATGGTATCAGTGTAAATGTCTGAACCTAACTAAACCTAAACCTATATTTGTCATGTTTTATAGAAAGACCCGATTAAAAAGACCCATTAAAACCTTCTCTCTCTATGCCCTGGACTCATTAAAAGCTCTTTATAATACGACAAATGACCAGTTAAACAGTCCAACATGGTGTCTGTTTAAACGTCTGAACCTAACTAAACCTAAACCTATATTTGTCAGGTTTTATAGAAAGATCCGATACTTGAGAGCTTAGAAGATTCCCTGTTTAGTATTCTCAACGGTGGAAGCTTTCTCTTTTTTCTTTTGTTTTTATTTACATTAGAGGACAAGGGCAAACAAAAAATAAAAACAACGGAGGAAACAAAGCCGGCAAAACTACTGAATCTCAAATTAATTCATCACTTATCCTGTTCACCAATTAATTCTGTTTTCTTCATCTTATTTTATTCATCAACTCTTTTGCAAACCACTATCTACTCATCATAACCCATCACTTATTCATCTATTCATTCTATTCTTTTCTCTTCATCATACTCAATTCATCAACTCTTTTGCAAACCACTATCTACTCATCATAACCCATTACTTATTTATCTATTCATTCTATTCTTTTCTCTACATCATACTCTATTCATCATCTCTTTTGCTAACTACTATCTACTCATCATAACCCATCACTTATTCATCTATTCATTCTATTCTTTTCTCTTCATAAGACTCAATTCATCATCTCTTTTGCTAACCACTATCTACTCATCATAACCCATCACTTATTCATCTATTCATTCTATTCTTTTATCTTCATCATACTCAATTCATCATCTCTTTTGCAAACCACTATCTACTCATCATAACCCATCACTTATTTATCTATCCATTCTATTCTGTTCTCTTCATCATACTCTATTCATCACCTCTTTTGCTAACCACTATCTACTCATCATAACTCATCACTTATTCATCTATTCATTCTATTCTTTTCTCTACATCATACTCTATTCATTATCTCTTTTGCTAACCACTATCTACTCATCATAACTCATCACTTATTCATCTATTCATTCTATTCTGTTCTCT
>NC_066524.1:15569160-15571660 GCF_024679095.1 Eriocheir sinensis
TTACCTCATGCAATTTTCTCCTATAAGCATACAGCACCCCCCCCCCCCTCTCTCTCTCTCTCTCTCTCTCCCTCTCTCTCTCTCTCTCTGGATAAGACCTTCATCTCTATAAAAACTAGAAAGAGAGAGAGAGAGAGAGAGAGATGTATGGAGAGAAAAAAAAAGCATCTGTAGACCCTGGTTTCTCTCTCTCTCTCTCTCTCTCTCTCTCTCTCTCTCTCTCTCTCTCTCTCTCCCTCTCCCTTTTCTCCCTCTCTCCCTCCTTTCCTCATTCTCCCTAACAACCCACGCAATCGTCCCTTCTCTCCACACACACACACACACACACACACACACACGGTCACTTTTATCCTGTGGGCGTGCGGGCGTGGGTGTAGGAGCAGGTCTGACCACACGCCTTGTTTGTATAGAAGGAGGGAGGGAGGGAGGGAGAGAGAAATGGTAGGTTGGAGAGGTAGATGGATTGATGTATGGAGAGAGAGAGAGAGAGAGAGAGAGAGAGAGAGAGAGAGAATAATAATATACCACCCACACTACTAGTAACGCACACCCACCCACACACACACACACACACACACACACACACACGCACGCACGCACACAGACATAGACAGGGTTAAGGACACCATAAACTAAATAAAAAAGAAAATAAAGAAAATAAAGAAAATAAAAAAATAAAGAAGGAGAAGAAGAAGAAGAAGAAGAAGAAGAAGAAAATTAAAGAAGACGAAAAGGAACAAGAAGACGAATAATAATAATAATGATAATAATAATAATAATAATAATAATAATAATAATAATAATAAGAATAACAACAACAACAACAATAAGAAAAAAACGAACAAGAAAACGAAGAAAAACAAGGAGAAAAAGAAAGAAAAAAACAATGCTATACACGGATCAGTTTCCAGCCCAATTGTTTGCCTCATCGTAAATATTCCCGCCCAACGCTGTGACTCACCCGCCAAAAACCCCCAAACCCCCGCGACCCCCCCCCCCCCCCCCGCCCCCGACTCCCCGCCTTTTGACAAGCAACAGGTCACCCCTCAGCTGCCCTCTTAAGACAGACAAATGAGCTGCGTGACCTCGTTTGACCTAATAGGAGATGGAGGGACAGGCAGCCAGACTTCCTTACAGACCCTGACCCCTCTCTCTCTCTCTCTCTCTCTCTCTCTCTCTCTCTCTCTCTCTCTCTCTCTCTCTCTCTCTCTCTCTCTTTGTTGTGTGTTTGTTTATATAATTTGTGTTTGGTCAATCAGGTCGTGAGAGAGAGAGAGAGAGAGAGAGAGAGAGAGAGAGAGAGAGAGAGAGAGAGAGAGAGAGAGAGAGAGAGAGAGAGAGAGAGAGAGAGAGAGAGAGAGAGAGAACATATAAAACTACACATGAGGAAAATATTTAAAGCTATTTCTAAACTGGGCAAACCGGGAGAAATAAGAAGAAAAAAAACAATAAAGTGAGAAACAGAGAAAAAGAGAGAAAATATGAAGAAAATAATGAAGTTAGGAAGTCGACGTTTGAGCCGATTCGTTTTAACCTGGAAAAATAAACAACAAAGTCAAAACAATCGCTACTAATTTAGAAAGACGTTCATTTGACTTTGCAAGGAATTATTTTTTGAAGACAGAATATTAACTTGCTTTCCTTTGCCGTTCGTGGTGGAAAAGAGAAGAAGAAAGCAACATCGTAGCGGAAGGTAAGATAATTAATTAGGTTGGTAAGGTGCAAAATTAAATGTTAGATAAAATTAATATATGTTCATTGTTTACATATGCATAATTTTAATTTCTTTGTCACTCCCACTTTCCTTTTTTTATTGTTTCCTCCTTACTGGCCTTTATTTTTTGCTCATTCCCTTCCTTCCTTTTTTTTCTATGCAACGAAATGACGGTCGATTCGATGCTTGAAGGAGTTGAAGGTATTCGTATTTACTATTTCTGAGGGAAGATTGTTCCAGTGGCGGATGACTCGGTTTGAAAAGAAACTCCTTCCAATGTTTGTGTTACATCGACTTGACTGAATGGGTCAACCGTTGTTTCTAGTTCTTGAGTTGGTTTGCAGTTCAAAGAATTTGGAGTAGTCGACGTTATTGAATTTTTTCAGGTACTCGAAGACCTGAATCGTATCCCCTCGTAGGTGTCATTTCTCCAGTGTAAAGAGACTGAGTCGCTTGAGTCGTTCCTCGTACGGTTGGGGCCTTAAGGTTGGAATCATTTTCGTGGCGCGTCGTTGAATCATTTCCAGTAATTCAATGTCCTTTCTGTAATTAGGAGACCAGGACTGTACTGCATACTCGAGGTGAGGTCTTACCATGGAATTATACAAGGACAGCATCACGCCTGGCGTTTTACACTGGAAGTTCCTCGCTATGAGCCCGAGCATAGTGTTGGCTTTGTTATATGCTTTTTTAAAGTGATTTTACAGTTTCTATTTTTTTTCTGTAACCGCTTAAATACTTCTTCCGTGCCCCAGATATACATACGTCCACCATTTTCGATATAAC
>NC_066524.1:15576660-15579160 GCF_024679095.1 Eriocheir sinensis
AATGAGAATGAGAAATAAAAGCGTATGGAAGGAAATAGAAAAAAAAATGGGGAGGAGAGAGAAAGAGGAGAGGAAAGGAAAGACGAAAAAATGTAATGAGGTATGGAATGAAGTAGAGAAAAGTGGAGAGAAGAGAGAAAGGGGAGAGGAAAGGAAAGGCGAAATATATGGAATGAGAATGAGAAATAAAAGCGTATGGAAGGAAATAGAAAAAAAAAATGGAGAGGAGAGAGAAAGAGGAGAGGGAAGGAAAGACGAAATAAAAGACATAAGAATGGGGGAGAAAGGAAATAGAAAATAAAATGAAAAGAAGAAAGAGGAGAGGAAAGGCAAGACGAAATAAATGCAATGAGAATGAGGGAGAAAAACGTATGAAAAGAAAAAGAAAAAGAAAATGGAAAGAAGAGATCATAAAGGAAAGTAAAGATAAATTAATGTGAATATATAGGCCTCGAAATGTTTCAAAATATAGACCTTAGAAACACGGAGTAAGGGTTAAGGTTAAGACCAGATAAGACAAAGCACCAAAGGGTTTCTGAGAGCCTTAAAGGGTAGACAATTCCATTAGAAAAACAATAAAAAGAAAAATCCATACAAAAAAGGACACTTCGCAAAGGTTAGCAACGTATGACTTCAGGTGTAGTGTGGGCGGATCACCTGGTCTGTGTGTGTGTGTGTGTGTGTGTGTGTGTGTGTGTCACAGTGTGTGTACCAACAGCACCCAGGAAACCATCTGTCAGAATCTCTCTCTCTCTCTCTCTCTCTCTCTCTCTCTCTCTCTCTCTCTCTCTCTCTCTCTCTCTCTGCCAAATTCCCTTTTTTTCCAAGCACCATCAGAAGCTTTCCACGAGAGGTGTGAAAAGCAGGGAGGAGGAGGAGGAAGAGAAGGAGGAGGAGGAGTGCGGGCAGGGGGGAGGGGGAGGCGGAAGAGAGGAGAGGTACGAAATAAGGAAGGAAGGAAGGAAGGAAAATAAGATACGATTAAATATTTCGGATTGATGTAATGAGAGAGAGAGAGAGAGAGAGAGAGAGAGAGAGAGAGAGAGGACCTCCTCCTCCTCCTCCTCTCCAAGGACTGGCAAGACGCACTGGATGAAGGCCTGGACACAATCGTGGTAGCCCTGGATATTGCTGGAGCTTTTGACAGGGTTTGGCACGCGGGGCTCATTGAAAAGCTTCGCGCCAAGGGTGTCCAGGGTGCCCTCCTGATGCTGCTCAAGGATTACCTCCAGGGGAGGACCCTTCAACGGGCAGTCATCAAGGCCTTCACCAGTGCAAGCCTCAGTTCCACAGCCCAATCCTCAGTTCCACGGCCCAATCCTGTGGAACATATACATCGACGACCTCCTCCGGCAGCTATCGGCAGTGGCAGCCTTCGCCGATGACTGCACACTCTTCCGCTCCTACTGCAGCCCCGACAGCCAGCGCGCCGTCGGAGAGATCAACAGGCAGCTCAGGCTGGTGGAGCAGTGGGGAGAGGAGTGGCAGGTCACCCTCACCCCACAGATAACGCAGGCCATGGTCATCTCACGGTTCCCAGACGCCTCTCCAGCAGTCTCAGGCCAGCTGCCTCTTGGAGGCAAGAGTCTGCCCCTCCAGGACCACATCAAGGTACTGGGAGTGACTGTGGACCAAAGCCTGCGCTTCGACCACCACGTCCGAGCTGTCGCCTGCCAGGCCTCCCTGCGAGTCTCTGCCCTGCGAAGAGTAGCGGGATCCCTCGACCCACGGAGCATCCTCACTCTCTACAAGGCACAGATACGTTCGTACCTAGAGTACGGTGAAGTGTGCTGGATGTCGAGTGCTGCCACCCACATGCAGAGGCTCGATGCAGTGCAGCGACGAGCACTGCGTCTGGTGGAGGCCAGCGAGCACCTGGAGGAGTCGTCTACCACCGTGACGTCGCTGGAACACCGCCGTGACGTCTCAGCACTGGTGATGTGCCATAAAGCCCAGGTGCAGGGGGTTCCCCACCTCAGCACCTTGAGACTTCCTTCACGCGCTGCGCAGAGGCTCACCCGGACTGCACTCTCCAGTGACCAGCTTGTGGAGGTGCCTCGATCACACTCGAGGCAGCACCAGCGCACATATACAGCCAGGACCACATGCCTGTGGAACATGTTCACGGCAGCCACACTTCAAGTGGAGAACATGAACACGCAGCAGGTGAAGCTGGCTGCTCACAGGTGGCGTGAGGGACACCCGAGTGCGCTGCTGTTACAAATCTAAAGCAACAAACTGACAAGTTGTTTTTACATGTTTTTCATTTTTGTATTTTGTATTTTGTATTTGTATATGCTTATATGTGTGTGCAACAGTCGACAATTAATTTTGTCCCATACACAGGCTCTTCAAATAGTTATATCTAAAAAGTGTAATTTTGAGCCTTCTTTTTGTACAGTAATATTATGTTTAAATAAAGAGAGAGAGAGAGAGAGAGGGGTATGGAGAAACAGGTGGGCAAGGTAAGAAACAGGAGGAGGAGGAGGAGGAGGAGGAG